>NW_025746767.1:60000-62500 GCF_021184085.1 Oncorhynchus gorbuscha
TCACTTTTCTTCTGCCTCTCTCTCTGCTCTCTCTCTCTGCCTCTTTCTCTCTCTCTCTCTCTCTGCCTCTCCTCTCTGCTCTCTTCTGCCTCTCTCTCTCTGCCTCTCTCTCTCTCTGCCTCTCTCTCTGCTCTCTCTCTCTGCCTCTCTCTCTCTCTGCCTCTTTCTCTCTCTGTCTCTACTCTTTACTATCTCTCTCTATCTCTCTCCCCCTTTCTCTCTTTCTCTCTCTGCCTCTGCCTCTTTCTCTCTCGCCTCTCTCTCTGCCTCTCTCTCTCTGCCTCTTTCTCTCTCTGCCTCTTTCTCTCTGCCTCTTTCTTCCTCTCTCACTCTTCCTCTTTTTCTCTCTGTCTCACTCTTTTACTATTTCTCTCCCCCCTTTCTCTCCCACTCCCTGTTCGGTACTGAGACATGGCCGATTGGTTTTGAAGTCGGGATGCTAGATGGTTCTTTCACTCTCTCCGTCTCTCTCTGTCTCTCTCTCTGTCTAGCTCTATTTCTATCTATATCTCTCCCTCTCTCCCTCCATCTCTCCACAGCTAGTCGAGGCCAGGTCGTGAGTCCTTATTGAGCTCCATCTCTCCCTCCATCCCTCCATCTCTCCACAGCTAGTCGAGGCCAGGTCGTGAGTCCTTATTGAGCTCCATCCCTCCATCTCTCCACAGCTAGTCGAGGCCAGGTCGTGAGTCCTTATTGAGCTCCATCCCTCCATCTCTCCACAGCTAGTCGAGGCCAGGTCGTGAGTCCTTATTGAGCTCCATCTCTCCCTCCATCTCTCCACAGCTAGTCGAGGCCAGGTGAGTCCTTATTGAGCTCCATCTCTCCACAGCTAGTCGAGGCCAGGTCGTGAGTCCTTATTGAGCTCCATCTCTCCATCTCTCCACAGCTAGTCGAGGCCAGGTCGTAAGTCCTTATTGAGCTCCATCTATTTTAATTGGTAGCTCTTCCCTTTGAAATGCAGGCAGTGATTAGATGTCAGAGATCCTTAAGCCTCCTCGTTATCGCTCATGGTAACACTACGTACGGTTCTCCCCTCACTCCGGGGTGTGTGTGTGTGTGTGTGTGTGTGTGTGTGTGTGTGTGTGTGTGTGTGTGTGTGTGTGTGTGTGTGTGTGTGTGTGGTGTGTGTGTGTGTGTGTGTGTGTGTGTGTGTGTGTGGTGTGTCGATGGTTGTAATTCTCCTCACTTGGCATGCTGAAGTTCAGTTTGGCGTTGGTATCGCACACAAGCACACATACACTCGACACACTTGTAAAAAAGTAATGTGATTTCCTGATCGGAGATGTGTTCTCTGATAAGATTCAAGACGGGTTCTTTTTAATTAGACTGAAGAACAGAAGAGAAGAGAAGGAGACATAAGTAGATAGATACAGACACACACACACACACACACACACACACACACACACACACACACACACACACACACACACACACACACACACACACACACACACACACACACACACACACACACACACACACACACACACACACACACACACACACACACACACACACACACACACACACGCTCCACTTCAAAGAGACTGGCTTAACCTGGGAAAGATTGAAAGGGGGCAGACTGTTCTAAAACATTCAATATGACGAGCTCATAAGAGGCTGGTATGTCAGAGTAACTTCTCTTTCTAATCTTCACTCATTTCTTTTGAAGGCAAAAGGGGGGGGAGTGGCCTTATTTCTTCAAATTGAGAGATTTATGGGTATGAATTGGGACGGCTCAAGTCTTGATGAAAACATTTAAAAGGATCAAATGTAGATATGCGTTATTATTAAAGAGTAGAGATGATGTAGCTATCACTATGTCAGGTGTCATTAAAGAGTAGAGATGATGTAGCTATCACTATGTCAGGTGTCATTAAAGAGTAGAGATGATGTAGCTATCACTATGTCAGGTGTCATTAAAGAGCAGAGATGATGTAGCTATCACTATGTCAGGTGTCATTAAAGAGTAGAGATGATGTAGCTATCACTATGTCAGGTGTCATTAAAGAGTAGAGATGATGTAGCTAGCACTATGTCAGGTGTCATTAAAGAGTAGAGATGATGTAGCTAGCACTATGTCAGGTGTCATTAAAGAGCAGAGATGATGTAGCTATCACTATGTCAGGTGTCATTAAAGAGTAGAGATGATGTAGCTATCACTATGTCAGGTGTCATTAAAGAGTAGAGATGATGTAGCTAGCACTATGTCAGGTGTCATTAAAGAGTAGAGATGATGTAGCTAGCACTATGTCAGGTGTCATTAAAGAGCAGAGATGATGTAGCTATCACTATGTCAGGTGTCATTAAAGAGCAGAGATGATGTAGCTAGCACTATGTCAGAGTGTCATTAAAAAGAGCAGAGATGATGTAGCTAGCACTATGTCAGGTGTCATTAAAGAGTAGAGATGATGTAGCTAGCACTATGTCAGGTGTCATTTAAGAGCAGAGATGATGTAGCTAGCACTATGTCAGGTGTCATTAAAGAGCAGAGATG
>NW_025746767.1:67500-89095 GCF_021184085.1 Oncorhynchus gorbuscha
ATATGACATGCTATTCTATAAAATAATTTCTCTGTAATTAATATTACCTGATTAAGCTAATCAGGTAGATAATTAACTAGAAAGTCAGGGGACCACGAAATAATGTTTATAGAGCTGTTATCTTCTGAATAAACTCTTAAAGACCTGGTAATCTTTTACCTCAATAGCAGTCAATATTTAATCTTCACCTTGTTTAGTCTCATCTGAAAGTTGTAAATTATTGGTTCTTCACGATCTTCACGAACCCTGGCTAACAAGTTGAATCAGCAATACAAAAATGTTTCATTATTTATTTCCTAAATACCTAACTAATCACACAGAATTACATATACACAGAATGAATCATACATTGATTACAAATGACGTCATAAAGGAAAACGTCCCTAGCGGACGGAACAGATATGACGGCTGGTTACACAAAGAGAGGGGGTTGGGTTTGAATGAAAGAGTGGGAAGACTGAGGAACAAAGGGAGAAGTTATGTCTCTATCGGGCCGTAGGCAGCTATGCTATCGTAAATACAGTATTTTATTCATTCTAAATAACCTGCCATTTGAAAAAGGAAAATGCAATAAATATTTACTCTGAGCTGCACTTCGGTAGGTTGATGGTAGATGCTGGCCGTGTTGTCCGACAGAGACCTTCCTCTGAAGAAGGTCTCCAGTGGTAAACTGGATAATTTGTAGTATCGTGTTGTTTGTTAGACCAGGTCCTTTGTCCGTCCTTTCCTAGCCCACGTTTACAGCTGCTGTTGCTAACTCAATGGCTAGGATGTCTCACTTCTTTAGTGAATAAGAGTTCAAAGCTCATACCATTTGCAACCAAAGCTCACGCTGAGGGTGGCTTAGTTCTGTAGTTGACATGTTAGTGCTTTTAACATATGGACCGTTGTCCTATCGTCCTCGGAAGAGGAAGGTACATTTTCGTCAAGGGCTTTATATAGGCGGGGAGAGAAGGGCGTGTTTCATAGTTTATAACCAATGTCTCTTCACAGGGGCGGGGCCACTGAGTGAGCAGAGCTTTAACCTTATGAAATCCCAGTTCTCTCATTAAGAAGCTAAAATTACATTTAATCTTTTCACAAAGAGTTTCATGTTTAAACGTTTAAATTGCACAAGACTTTCCAAGATACAATTTATGTCATCTTATCATTAGTAAGAAAGTCTCAGACGCCAACTGATCTGGCATCATATTCATTAAGTACCAACGCAAATCAAAAACTGAAAAATTGGGCGTGCAAAATTATTCAGCCCCTTTACTTTCAGTGCAGCAAACTCTCTCCAGAAGTTCAGTGAGGATCTCTGAATGATCCAATGTTGACCTAAATGACTAATGATGATAAATACAATCCACCTGTGTGTAATCAAGTCTCCGTATAAATACACCTGCACTGTGATAGTCTCAGAGGTCCGTTAAAAGCGCAGAGAGCATCATGAAGAACAAGGAACACACCAGACAGGTCCGAGATACTGTTGTGAAGAAGTTTAAAGCTGGATTTGGATACAAAAAGATTTCCCAAGCTTTAAACATCCCAATGAGCCCTGTGCAAGCGATAATATTGAAATGGAAGGAGTATCAGACCACTGCAAATCTACCAAGACCTGGCCGTCCCTCTAAACTTTCAGCTCATACAAGGAGAAGACTGATCAGAGATGCAGCCAAGAGGCCCATGATCACTCTGGATGAACTCTGCAGAGATCTACAGCTGAGGTGGGAGACTCTGTCCATAGGACAACAATCAGTCGTATATTGCACAAATCTGGCCATTATGGAAGAGTGGCAAGAAGAAAGTCATTTCTTAAAGATATCCATAAAAAGTGTCATTTAAAGTTTGCCACAAGCCACCTGGGAGACACACCAAACATGTGGAAGAAGGTGCTCTGGTCAGATGAAACCAAAATTGAACTTTTTGGCAACAATGCAAAATGTTTTATTTGGTGTAAAAGCAACACAGCTCATCACCCTGAACACATCATCCCCACTGTCAAACATGGTGGTGGCAGAATCATGGTTTGGGCCTGCTTTTCTTCAGCAGGGACAGGGAAGATGGTTAAAATTGATAGGAAGATGGATGGAGCCAAATACAGGACCATTCTGGAAGAAAACCTGATGGAGTCTGCAAAAGACCTGAGACTGGGACGGAGATTTGTCTTCCATCAAGACAATGATCCAAAACATAAAGCAAAATCTACAATGGAATGGTTCAAAAATAAACATATCCAGGTGTTAGAATGGCCAAGTCAAAGTCCAGACCTGAATCCAATCGAGAATCTGTGGAAAGAACTGAAAACTGCTGTTCACAAATGCTCTCCATCCAACCTCACTGAGCTCGAGCTGTTTTGCAAGGAGGAATGGGAAAAAAATTCAGTCTCTCGATGTGCAAAACTGATAGAGACATACCCCAAGCGACTTACAGCTGTAATCGCAGCAAAAGGTGGCGCTACAATAACTTTGCACGCCCAATATTTCAGTTTTTGATTTGTTAAAAAAGTTTGAAATATCCAATAAATGTCGTTCCACTTCATGATTGTGTCCCACTTGTTGTTGATTCTTCACAAAAAATACAGTTTTATATCTTTATGTTTGAAGCCTGAAATGAGGCAAAAGGTCGCAAAGTTCAAGGGGGCCGAATACTTTCGCAAGGTACTGTAGATTTGAACTATTGATTGATTGATTCTCTCTTTCTGTCTTATCTATTAATGGACATGATGATGCTGGAAGGAAACGTTTCATATCAAGGTTGAAGTTGACAATATTTTTTAGAGGGGCACAATTAGTGAGGATGGGGGGGTGTGATGTCGGAGAATTTAGCATTTCTCAAACACCTGAAACTGTTTTTTTCCTGAAATCTAGAGTGATAATTATTATGGTTAATTGTGTAAAACAATATTTAGATTTTTCTGCATAGGTTATCTAAGCCTCCATACCTCTTTACCTGTTCAATTGTAATTATAATGAATGATGCACATTGATTCTTTAAGAAGTGTTATGCCTTAGGAGTTTAGTTCTAGTGCCACACTGATATAATGTATCATAACCCACTAATTAAAGCAGTTCCAGTATTTTCTAAAGTCTGGCAATCGTACTAGCAGGCACACCAGCTAAGATAGTTAGACAAGCTAGTCAAACTCCATTGATAGCATGAAATGGCTTGGTAACTGGTTATGAGGTTTGGAGATTGATCTAGCTGGCTAGCTAAAGCCAACTTCATTCAATTGCTAGGTGGCTGTCTAGTATTACAGAGAAACAAGATGTATTTATTCACCAAGAAGGAAGAAGGAATAGACTACATATGTAGCTTGATCACATTGATTTACAAACATACCTTCTATCAGTCCTCCCCATCACCGGCAGCTCATACCTTCTGTCAGTCCTGCCCATTACTGGCAGCTCATACCTTCTGTCAGTCCTGCCCATCACCGGCAGCTCATACCTTCTATCAGTCCTGCCCATCACCGGCAGCTCATACCTTCTGCCAGTCCTGCCCATCACCGGCAGCTCATACCTTCTATCAGTCCTGCCCATCACCGGCAGCTCATACCTTCTATCAGTCCTGCCCATCACCGGCAGCTCATACCTTCTATCAGTCCTGCCCATCACCGGCAGCTCATACCTTCTATCAGTCCTGACCATCACTGGCAGCTCATACCTTCTATCAGTCCTTCCCATCACCGGCAGCTCATACCTTCTATCAGTCCTGCCCATCACCGGCAGCTCATACCTTCTGCCAGTCCTGACCATCACTGGCAGCTCATACCTTCTGCCAGTCCTGACCATCACCAGCAGCTCAAATCAAATCAAACACTGTGCGTGTAACACAACACTCTCTCTCCTCGTCCCCTGACAATACTGTCTGCACACACTACACTATCTAGCAACCTGCATAGCTCATATACTCCATGGTACACCTTGAAAGGAACCACTTTGTAGGGAGAATAGGGGGGGTCCAGTCAGTGTGCCCCCACCACAAACTAATGCTGCCAGATATTTTTATTCATAATTATGATAAAACATGGGCTGAAAAATCATTAATTTAACATCTGCATTTTTTTTTAAACAGGACAAATCGGAGGGAGCATGTGTCCTTGTGTCCCCTATGGCCCAGACACCTCAGGTTGTTGACAATGATGTTTTTAAGAACTGCATCTCAGGAACTGCGTCACAAAGTGTGGCCCTATGGGCCCTTGTCAAAAGCAATCTGAAGAGGTTCACTGGCTGCTAACAGAACAGATTGACTGACATGTTCTCTCTTACTCTTCAATAGTCTAAAACGCTCCCAGAGTGGCTGATTGACTGACTGAGAACGGAGTGATGGAGAGAAGATGAGAGAGAGACAGAGAGAGAGAGGGATGGTGAGAGGGATTTAATGAGGGGCTCTTTGAGATGATGAATACAGAAAGTCCTCCAGTCTCCCTCCCTCCCTCCCTCCCTCCCTCCCTCCCCCTCCCTCCCCCTCCCTCCTCCCTCCCTCCCTCCCTCCCTCCCTCCCTCCCTCCCTCCCTCCCCCTCCCTCCCTCCCTCCCTCCCTCCCTCCCTCCCTCCCTCCCTTTCATTTTGAGAGGTGTTTAAAAGGCACTCTGAGGGGGAAAGGCAACAGGACATGAAGAAACCTAGGACTGCTTTGTTTTGAAAGGAAAGAGGGATGAAAGGAGGTGTGGGAGGAGCAGTTGAGATGATGGAGGAAATAAGAGAGGAAAAGGGAAAACAAAAATGTTGAGCTTCTGTGGAAAGGTTGAGGGAGCACAGGAGAGAGAGATAGAGAGAGATCTAGAGAGAGAGGGTGAGTTTGTGAGATAGTGAGAGAGAGTTGATAGAGCGTTTGATAGTGAGAGAGAGAGAGAGAGAGAGAGAGAGAGAGAGAGAGAGAGAGAGAGAGAGAGAGAGAGAGAGAGAGAGAGAGAGAGAGAGAGAGAGAGAGAGAGAGAGAGAGAGAGAGAGAGAGAGAGAGAGAGAGAGAGCATTTGATAGCTAGAGGGTGAAAGAGAGAGAAAGAGAGAGCGTTTGATAGTGAGAGAGAGAGAGAGAGAGAGAGAGAGAGAGAGAGAGAGAGCATTTGATAGCTAGAGGGTGAAAGAGAGAGAAAGAGAGAGCGTTTGATAGATAGAGGGTGAGAGACAGAGAGAGAGAAAGAGAAAGAGAAAGAGAAAGAGAAAGAGAAAGAGAAAGTCTGCTAAATGACTTAAATGTAAATGTAAATGTAAATGTAAAGAGAAAGAGAAAGAGAAAGAGAAAGAGAAAGAGAAAGAGAAAGAGAAAGAGAAAGAGAAAGAGAGAGAGAGAGAGAGAGAGAGACAGACAGACAGACAGACAGACAGACAGACAGACAGACAGACAGACAGACAGACAGACAGACAGACAGACAGACAGACAGACAGACAGACAGACAGACAGACAGACAGACAGACAGACAGACAGACAGACAGACAGACAGAGAGAGAGAGACAGAGAGAGACAGAGAGAGAGACAGAGAGAGAGAGAGAGAGAGAGAGACAGAGAGAGAGAGAGAGAGAGAGAGAGAGAGAGAGAGAGAGAGAGAGAGAGACAGAGAGAGACAGAGAGAGAGAGACAGAGAGAGACAGAGGGGGAGGAAGACAGAGAGAGAGAGAGGAGTAAGAGATTCTAAATACAACCTGTATTTAGGTTGATTTATTTTCCCTTTTGTACTATTTGCACATTGTTACAACACTGTATATTGCCATAATGTGACATTTTTAAATGTCTTTACTCCTTTGGAACTTGTGAGTGTTTACTGTTCATTTTATATTGTTAGTTTCACTTTCAATTTCCTTTGCTTTGGAAATGTATACATATGTTTCCCATGCTAATTAAACCCTTTGAATTTAATTGATAGAGAGAGAGAGAAAGAGAGAAAGATAGGGAGAGGGAGAGAGATTGAGAGGGAGAGATTGAGATTGAGAGGGAGAGATTGAGGGAGAGGGAGAGGTTGAGTGAGAGGGAGGGAGAGGGAGAGATTGAGAGAGAGGGAGGGAGAGAGAGAGAGAGAGAGAGAGAGAGAGAGAGAGATTGAGAGAGAGAGAGAGAGAGAGAGAGAGAGAGAGAGAGAGAGAGAGAGAGAGAGAGAGAGAGAGAGATCATGGTCTGGGTGTCAGTGTTTACTGGCTGGCATCCAATCAGAAGAGAGAGACCATTGTTCTGAGAGAAAGACAGAGAGAGAGAGATGGGAGAGAGAAGATAACCCTGAGAGACAGAGAGAGACTCTTCAGCTCAGAGAGAGAGAGGAGTAAGAGATCCAAATACAACCTGTATTTAGGTTGATTTATTTTCCCTTTTGTACTATTTGCACATTGTTACAACACTGTATATTGCCATAATGTGACATTTTTAAATGTCTTTACTCCTTTCCCACTTGTGAGTGTTTACTGTTCATTTTATATTGTTAGTTTCACATCCTCTCTCCCACTTTCAATTTCCTTTGCTTTGGAAATGTATACATATGTTTCCCTGCTAATTAAACCCTTTCCCAATTTAATTGATAGACATCTTTCTCTATTTCTCCCTCTCTCCCACTCATGAGAGACATCTTGAGACGAGAGAGGGAGAGATTGAGGGAGAGGGAGAGGTTGAGTGAGAGGGAGGGAGAGGGAGAGATTGAGAGAGAGGGAGGGAGAGAGAGAGAGAGAGAGAGAGAGAGAGAGAGAGAGAGAGAGAGAGAGAGAGAGAGAGAGATTGAGAGGGAGAGAGAGAGAGAGAGAGAGAGAGAGAGAGAGAGAGAGAGAGAGAGAGAGAGAGAGAGAGAGAGAGAGAGAGAGAGAGAGACTCTTTCTGATCATTAAGACATGTTTCAGTGTTTACTGGCTGGCAGCCAATCAGAAGACACCATTGTTCTGAGAGAAAGACAGAGAAGCCTGATGGGAGGAGAAGATAACCCTGCTTCTCTCCTCTTAAGATCTCTTCAGCTCTGTCAACAGTAAGATCATTTCTCTTTTTTTTTTTATTTCTCCCTCTCTCCCACTCATTAAGACATCTTTCTCTATTTCTCCCTCTCTCCCACTCATGAAGACATCTTTCTCTATTTCTCCCTCTCTCCCCTCTCGAAGACATCTTTCTCTATTTCTCCCTCTCTCCCCTCATGAAGACATCTTTCTCTATTTCTCCCTCTCTCCCACTCATTAAGACATCTTTCTCTATTTCTCCCTCTCCCCTCAAAGACATCTTTCTCTATTTCTCCCTCTCTCCCCCCTCAAAGACATCTTTCTCTATTTCTCTCTCTCGCCCCTCATGAAGACATCTTTCTCTATTTCTCCCTCTCTCCCCCTCAAAGACATCTTTCTCTATTTCTCTCTCTCTCCCCTCATGAAGACATCTTTCTCTATTTCTCCCTCTCTCCCCTCTCATGAAGACATCTTTCTCTATTTCTCCCTCTCTCCCCTCATGAAGACATCTTTCTCTATTTCTCCCTCTCTCCCCTCAAAGACATCTTTCTCTATTTCTCCCTCTCTCCCCTCAAAGACATCTTTCTCTATTTCTCCCTCTCTCCCCTCAAAGACATCTTTCTCTATTTCTCCCTCTCTCCCTCTCATGAAGACATCTTTCTCTATTTCTGCCTCTCATAAGGCTCTAGTCAAAAGTAATGCACTGTATAGCAAATAGGGTTCCATGTTGGAATGCGTACCCCAGAAACAAGGAAAACAGAGACAGCCTGGCCCCTGGCTGGCTGGCTGACTAGGTGTTGTGTTATTGTCTGCAGTTAATCATGTGTCTGGCTTGGCTAGGCCGAATCTCATTTTCAAAGTGAGACTCATTTCATTTCGGGGGCTGGTGTGTTTTTGAGGGACATTTAATTTTGGGATTGAGGAGTGTATGTGTGTGAGCGAGAGAACCTGTCGCAGCTGCTCTAATCATTTTGGGAGTAACACGACTAATACGACAGCAGTGGCGCCAGTGTTTCCATCACTGTGGGTGCATTACATAATGGCACCCTATTCCCTACATAGTGCACTACTTTTGACCATAGGACCCAGGTCAAAAGTAGTGCCTCAAGGGAATAGGGTGCCATTTGTGACACAACCACAGCCATATCCTGGAGTACAGGAAGAGGAGAGGGACATTTCTAATATGGCTTATATGGGAATTAGGAGACGTTGGTTGTGAAGTTCGAATTAGGCTAAAGGGGTTTGTGTCAGACTCAGTGAATGGGGATTGGCTGATTAGTGGACTTGCAGTTCCCAGTTGGATAAGATCACAGCCAAGAGCTGTCAGGTAAGTCCCGCCCTCCCTCTGAGTTTGGCAGGGAATGAGGGAGGAAGGGGGGAGGACTCTCAAGAGCTTTTTAATTGTCTCTCTCCCTCTCTCTCTCTCTCTCTCTCTCTCTCTCTCTCTCTCTCTCTCTCTCTCCCTCTCTCCCTCCCCCTCATCTTGTTCTCTTTCTCCCTCTCTCTCTCTATCCCATCCTCTTCCCCCTCTCTGTCTCTCTCAACTACATCTTGCTCTCTCTCTCCCTTCCTCTTCCCCCCTCTCTCTCTCAACTACATTTTGCTACCTCTGAATAATAGCCCTTTTGAAAGCCCTTTTTACATTAGCAGTTGTCACAAAGTGATTATACAGAAACCCAGCCTAAACGCCAAAAGAGCAGCAAGGCAGATGTAGAAGCATGGTGACTAGGAACTATCCCCTAGAAAGGCAGGAGGAACCTTGGAAGAAACCTAGAGAGGAACCAGGCTCTAAGGGGTGGCCAGTCCTCTTCTGGCTGTGCCGGGTGGAGAGGAACCAGGCTCTAAGGGGTGGCCAGTCCTCTTCTGGCTGTGCCGGGTGGAGAGGAACCAGGCTCTAAGGGGTGGCCAGTCCTCTTCTGGCTGTGCCGGGTGGAGAGGAACCAGGCTCTAAGGGGTGGCCAGTCCTCTTCTGGCTGTGCCGGGTGGAGAGGAACCAGGCTCTAAGGGGTGGCCAGTCCTCTTCTGGCTGTGCCGGGTGGAGAGGAACCAGGCTCTAAGGGGTGGCCAGTCCTCTTCTGGCTGTGCCGGGTGGAGAGGAACCAGGCTCTAAGGGGTGGCCAGTCCTCTTCTGGCTGTGCCGGGTGGAGATAAGAGTACATTAAAGTTGAAGTGCACTCACTGATTCAGCCTGTTTCTTCCGCTGCTCATTAAGAAATGCAGCAGCCGTTACTGAAGCCCAAACAAGAGTTGTAGTGAGGCATTAGTGAGTAACATAATGACAGCAAGGTAAGCTACGCTAGCTATGGAGACTTACTGACTGACTCGCCATCTCAAGATGATCTACTAATTCAGTGCGGTGTGTAGGCTAGAGCCTGGGCTGACCTTGTGTTCAGCCAACCTGACAGCAGCTAGCTAGCTAGCATACCTACAGCTGGCTAGCCTATAATAGCTAGTGAGCATACCTTGGGAATAGCTACAGCTGGCTAGCCTATTATAGCTAGCTAGCATAGCTTGGGGATAGCTACAGCTGGATAGCCTATTATAGCTAGCTAGCATAGCTTGGGGATAGCTACAGCTGGATAGCCTATTATAGCTAGCTAGCATAGCTTGAGGATAGCTACAGCTAGATAGCCTATTATAGCTAGCTAGCATAGCTTGGGGATAGCTACAGCTGGATAGCCTATTATAGCTAGCTAGCATAGCTTGAGGATAGCTACAGCTGGATAGCCTATTATAGCGTGCTAGTGGATATTTTTCTGTCAAATCACAGTTATGCCATCATAGCAAAAAGTCCCTGTGTCTGGAATGTGCCTTAATGAGACACTTATTGTGTTAGACAGGCATCCGTCTGTTGGTTTCTCCTGCCTCAATAAAGTGTGCGTCTGTTCACAACTCTCTGCTCTCCTGCACCTGACTCCGGTCCCAGTACCCACACCCTTGACAGTTGTCTTGAAAGCACCACATGCCACCAGCTGTGTAACGTTACGTTGTGGAATGCTTTCTGACACGTATTTGTGGCATGTTAAAAAGACTGGTACTTAGGCGAGACAAGTATCATCTTTCATTTATTTGTTCACTATAAAATACATAACAGACTATGCACAGGCATGTTGTTTTAGCACTAGCAGCAGACGAAACCGGAATGCTAGCTAGCTGGTAGTAATGAACCTAGCCCTTTATCATGACTCCCAGTTCCATTACAGTAAAGGCAGAATGCTGCCAGGGCCTGAGTTATCAAGAGCAAGTGCTAACCCAAACAATATGCCTGTTCTCATAAAAGTAGCTAGCTAGCTAACATGCAAATCCGGGTTAGTTATAAATATTTTTGTCCGAGTTGAAACAAATTGGCTAGCTAGCATACGCATCTGTTTAGCTAGCCAGTTTGAGTTGAAACATTATCGATAGCAAGCTGGCTAACGTTACGTCCTATCAAACCTTATCATCAGGGGCAACGTAAGCTATGCTACCTAGAGGTTAGAGCGTTGGGCCAGTGACCGAAAGGTTGCTGGATCGAATCCCTGAGCTGACAAGGTATAAATCTGTTGTTCTGCCCCTGAACAAGGCAGTTAACCCACTGTTCCTAGGCCGTCATTGAAAATAAGAATTTGTTCTTAACTGGCTTGCCTAGTTAAATATTTTTTTTAATAAAAAATTCTTCCTCTCTATGACATTCCACATTAGGGAGACTATTTAGGTAGTTACATCACAGTATCATAGCTAGCTATCTACAGTACTCACCACACACAGGTCACAGCCATTAGGTTGTGTGGTTGTTGTACGTAATCCATTCTTTGCCATCTTGCACAATATTGTTGAATGCATTAGAACTTTGCACCAACTTTATGGAGGCCCATTTTCACTCCTGTGCCGGGAAAGTGTGCATGCATTGCGCAAGTGTGCATGCATTGTGCAAGTGTGCGTGCATTGCGCAAGTGTACGTGCATTGAGCAAGTGTACGTTCATTGAGCAGGTGTGCGTGCATTGAGCAAGTGTGCGTGCATTGAGCAAGTGTGCGTTCATTGAGCAAGTGTGCGTTCATTGAGCAAGTGTGCGTGCATTGAGCAAGTGTGCGTTCATTGAGCAGGTGTGCGTGCATTGAGCAAGTGTGCGTTCATTGAGCAAGTGTGCGTGCATTGAGCAAGTGTGCGTTCATTGAGCAGGTGTGCGTGCATTGAGCAAGTGTGCGTGCATTGAGCAAGTGTGCGTGCATTGAGCAAGTAAACGTTCATTGAGCAAGTGTGCGTGCATTGAGCAAGTGTGCGTTCATTGAGCAGGTGTGCATTGAGCAAGTGTGCGTGCATTGAGCAAGTGTGCGTGCATTGAGCAAGTGTGCGTTCATTGAGCAAGTGTGCTTCATTCAGCAAGTGTCGTTCATTGAGCAAGTGTCGTTCATTGAGCAAGTGTGCGTGCATTGAGCAAGTGTGCGTTCATTGAGCAAGTGTGCGTTCATTGAGCAAGTGTGCGTTCACTGAGCAGGTGTGCGTGCATTGAGCAAGTGGTTCATTGAGCAAGTGTGCGTTCATTGAGCAAGTGTGCGTTCATTGAGCAAGTGTGCGTGCATTGAGCAAGTGTGCGTTCATTGAGCAAGTGTGCGTGCAT
The DNA here is from genome assembly GCF_021184085.1 of Oncorhynchus gorbuscha. Taxonomy (NCBI): domain Eukaryota; kingdom Metazoa; phylum Chordata; class Actinopteri; order Salmoniformes; family Salmonidae; genus Oncorhynchus; species Oncorhynchus gorbuscha. The sequence goes on from NW_025746767.1 coordinate 78,992, forward strand.
TGAGCAAGTGTGCGTTCATTGAGCAAGTGTGCGTGCATTGAGCAAGTGTGCGTTCATTGAGCAAGTGTGCGTTCATTGAGCAAGTGTGCGTGCATTGAGCAAGTGTGCGTGCATTGAGCAAGTGTGCGTGCATTGAGCAAGTGTGCGTTCATTGAGCAAGTGTGCGTTCACTGAGCAGGTGTGCGTGCATTGAGCAAGTGTGCGTGCATTGAGCAGGTGTGCGTGCATTGCAGTTTTGACAACATATTCACAACACATGTCAGCTGGGGGTGGACCCCACCTTGTTGTCTCTGGGCTGTTGGACGTCATTGGCAAAAGTAATCCATACCCCACCCATCCATACCTGTCATGGCGCACTCACTTCCAAATCTGGTTTTGGACCAGACTGACTTTATGGCCAATATGATCCTATTAACAGTTTGTAGCCCATTTTGACATTAGAATGAATGTTTCTTACACATCTCAATGCCGTATAGGCCATTTCTAACCAGAGAAGTTGCTTCTAGGAGGCATTTCCCCTTTCAAGACAGATTCTTCTTCAAGATGTTCAGTAGGGTCAATAGTAATCACAGTGGTTATAGAGGGTGCAGAACAGCAGGAACTGGATCAGCAGCACGACCAGGTGGACTGGGGACGAGGACAGCCAGGAGTCATCAGGCCAAGTAGTCCTGAGACATGGTCCTACACTCTTAGAAAAAAGTTGCTATCTAGAAAAGCAAAGGGTTCTTCAGCTGTCCCCATAGGAAGACTCTATGAAGAACCATTTTTGGGAGAGGGTTCTGAATGGAACTCTAAAGGTTATATCTGGAACCAAAAGGGTTCTACCTGGAACCAAAAGGGTTCTACCTGGAACCAAAAGGGTTCTACCTGGAGCCAAAAGGGTTCTACCTGGAACCAAAAAGGCTGATCCTACAGGGACAGCTGAAGATCCCTTTTGGGACCCTTTTTTCTAACAGTGACCTCTGGGATGGGAGAGAGAAAAAGAGAGATGGGAGAATTAGAGGGAGCATACCTAAGGTCACACAGGACACCACATAAGGCAGGAGAATTACACTGTGGGGGGTGGGACACTGTGACCCCCGTCCAAAGTTACCCCCGGACAGTGCCAACCTGGCATAATATGACCCCACCCACTTTCTTCTCCTTCTCTCGCTTCCTCCATATTTCTCTCTAGGTCCATCTCTCTTACTCTAGGTCCATCTCTCTCTCTCTAGGTCCATCTCTCTCTCTCTAGGTCCATCTCTCTATCTCTAGGTCTAGGTCCATCTCTCTCTCTCTCTCTCTCTCTCTCTCTCTCTCTCTCTCTCTCTCTCTCTCTCTCTCTCTCTCTCTCTCTCTCTCTCTCTCTCCCTCCATCTCCTGTGTGCTGTACATCAGTATTGTGCAGCCAGAGTGTAGTTGGAAACAGCTACTATAAATAAACAATTCCATGTTGCTTAGAGACCTCTGTGACATCGCCGTGGGTCATCACCCTAGCGACAGATACAGCCCTGCCGTCAGACCATAGGAGAATGGAGGAGAGGTAGATAGAGATGGGGAGAGCAAGGGAGGAGAGGATTGCCTCTTTGGCTGGGAATGAGGGAGGAGGGAGGGAGACTCTCAAGAGCTTTTTAATCTCTTATCTGTCTTTCTCTCTTTCTCTTTCTCTCTCGCTTTCCTTCTCTCTCTCTCTCTCTCTCTCTCTCTCTCTCTCTCTCTCTCTCTCTCTCTCTCTCTCCCCCTTCTCTCTGTCCACACTGAATGTAATTACCGTATGCACAGAGAGCGAGGGATAGGGGAACGAGGGATAGGGGAACGAGGGATAGGGGAACGAGGGATAGGGGAACGAGGGATAAGGAGAAGGAGGGAGGAATGGAGATGGAGAGGAGAGGAAGAGGAGAGGTGATAACAGCTTAATGTAATCTCACAGTGAAAACTGAAAAAATATATCACCTGCCACAGTTAATAAAATATCACATCCACGTGGCGCTTTCCACTGGAAAGAAAGGTTAACTGGTATTTCTTATAAATGTACTCTTCTCCACACACACACACACACACACACACACACACACACACACACACACACACACACACACACACACACACACACACACACACACACACACACACACACACACACACACACACACACACACACACACACACACACACACACACACACACACACACACACACACACACACACACACATCTTCCTCATAGCTACCGGTATTAGTTAGGAATTTATTCACAGCAGTCATGTTGATTAAGACGTTAATGTGACATGCATGTTCCATATACTGTGGGTAACATACAAATGAAACTACACACACACACACACACACACACACACACACACACACACACACACACACACACACACACACACACACACACACACACACAACATACACACACACATATCTAGACACACACACACACACACACACACACACACACACACACACACACACACACACACACCTTTGATGGTTGCAGTGTAATCGTATGTAGTGGAAAATCTAATTTCTTCAGATTTCTCAGTCTTCCATTCTCTAACCTCGCTCTCCTTCTCTCCCTCTCTCTACACGCCACCACTCTCTATCTTCCTGCTCTCTCTATCTCCCTCTCCTCCACTCATCCTCACTCTCGTCTTCCTTCCTTCCTTCCTTCCTTCCTTCCTTCCTTCCTTCCTTCCTTCCTTCCTTCCTTCCTTCCTTCTCTTCTCTTTCTCCCTCCCTTCTATCCCCCGCCCCCTCCTCTCTTTCTCCCTTTCCCTCGTCTCCCCATTCCTCCCTCCTGCCTCCTCTGTTGGTTTGCCCCAAGGATATCACCCCTCCTACACGGCCTCGTCTCATCATTCTCTCCCTCCGTTTATTTATATCAATGAGCAAAAGTCCCCCTTTCATCTTCCTCCAGATAGATCAGTTCAGTTCAGCTTCATGAACAACTGGAGAACTGGTTATCTGTGTGTCTGAGTGTGTATGTCTCTCTCTGTCTGTGTGTGTGTTTGTCTGTGTTCGTCTGGCTGTGTATGTGTGTACATTATGTATACGTGTGCGTGTGTATGTGTGTGTTTGTGTGTTTGTGGTTGTGTATTTGTGTGTGTGTGTGTGTGTGTGCGTGTGTATTTGTGTGTGTTGTGTGTGTGCGTGTGTGTATGTATACGTGTGTGTGTGTGTGTGTTTGTGCGTGTGTGTATGTATACGTGTGTGTGTGTGTGTGTGTGTGTGTTGTGTGTGTTTATGTGTGTGTGTGTGTGTGTGTGTGTGTGTGTGTGTGTGTGTGTGTGTGTGTGTGTGTGTGTGTGTGTGTGTGTGTGTGTGTGTGTGTGTGTGTGTGTGTGTGTGTGTGTAAAATTGGAGTATGTTCAACCCTAGCTCCTTTCTCTCTACAGGTCTCTCTAGCTGTTCTACACTCTGGGACTCTTATATAAAGAATACATTTTGATTGAGCTGTTTTCTATTCAAATTGACAGCCCTCCAAACAATACATTTAGGTAATAAATGTACATACCCAACACATAACTGATAGATGAGGCCCTCTAAGGCCGTCAGCTGCTCTGCTGGGATGCTGGGAAGATGACTATTCTGCAGGACCTGGTCTATTGGAAATGATGGAAGCATGAGGCTTGGTTCACGACTTTGAGTCACAATTTGGTAAATTACAACAACATGGTAAAATGTTAAAATGCACAAGGCTTGACATCTGTGACTAAAACCTGTTTCCACAATTCCATGTTTTATAAAAATAGAATACTTTTTCATCCAGGTTCCAACCAACTGAATCACAACTGTTGAAATTCTACATTGGATTTTATAACAGAACTGTTGAAATTCTACATTAGTTTCTAGAACAGAACTGTTGAAATTCTACATTAGTTTCTATAAAAGAACAGTTCAAATTCTACATTATTATCTATAACAGAACTGTTGAAATTCTACATTATTTTCTATAACCAAACCATTCAAATTCTACAATTATTTTATGTAATAGAAGTGTTGAATTCTACACATTCTTCTCTCTTGTTCTCTACAGTGAATACTGGTTTCCACGACACATATAAACCTATAGTCCTGGACAACAAAAACATGCTCAACGGGGTTGATCTGGAAAACCAACCCTCAGTGTAAAATGCTGGTCTTCCCAATAGTGTCATTTGAGGTTGAGACAAGACACTCACAGAAGACATGGTGGATAAGTTGACAGCAACAGGTTCAATTCAGCTCTATCAGATCTCCCTGTTTTTAAAGTCTACTTCAGCTAATGTTTACCCAGGCATTTTAAATACCCAGGCATTATATAAACCCAGATCATTATATAAACCCAGATCATTATATAAGCCCAGGTCATTATATAAGCCCAGGTCATTATATAAACCCAGATCATTATATAAACCCAGGTCATTATATAAACCCAGGGCATTAATATATACCCAGGCATTATATAAACCCAGGGCATTAATATATACCCAGGCATTATATAAACCCAGGGCATTAATATATACCCAGGCATTATATAAACCCAGGGCATTAATATATACCCAGGCATTATTGTCGCGTTCTGACCTTAGTTCCTTTGTTTGGTCTTTGTTTAGTATGGTCAGGGCTTGAGTTGGGGTGGGCAGTCTATGTTTGTTTTTCTATGTTGGTTTCTGTGTTCGGCCTGGTATGGTTCTCAATCAGAGGCAGGTGTTGTTAGTTGTCTCTGATTGAGAATAGCCTTTTTTCCACCTGTGTTTGGTGGGTGTTTGTCTTCCCTGTCAGTGTTTGTTCGCCACACGGGACTGTTTCGTTGATGCACTTTGTTTTGTTCCAGTGTTCTGTTGTTTTTATTAAACATTATGGACACGTACCACGCTGCGTTTTGGTCCTCGATCCTTCACTACTCCTCCTCAGAAGAGGAGGACGAGATCCGTTACTATTATATAAACCAAGGCATTAAATAAACTCAGGGCATTATATAAACCAAGGCATTAAATAAACCCAGGGCATTATATAAACCCAGGGCATTAAATAAACCCAGGGCATTATATAAACCCAGGGCATTAAATAAACCCAGGGCATTATATATACCAGGGCATTATATATACCCAGACATTATATCTACAGGGCATTATATCTACAGGGCATTATATCTAGACAGGGTATTATATCTAGACAGGGTATTATATCTACAGGGCATTATATCTAGACAGGGTATTATATCTACCAAGGCATTATATCTAGACAGGGTATTATATCTAGACAGGGTATTATATCTAGACAGGGTATTATATCTAGACAGGGCATTATATCTAGACAGGGCATTATATCTAGACAGGGCATTATATCTAGACAGGGCATTATATCTAGACAGGGCATTATATCTAGACAGGGTATTATATCTAGACAGGGTATTATATCTAGACAGGGTATTATATCTAGACAGGGCATTATATCTAGACAGGGCATTATATCTAGACAGGGTATTATATCTAGACAGGGCATTATATCTAGACAGGGCATTATATCTAGACAGGGTATTATATCTAGACAGGGTATTATATCTAGACAGGGTATTATATCTAGACAGGGTATTATATCTAGACAGGGTATTATATCTAGACAGGGCATTATATCTAGACAGGGCATTATATCTAGACAGGGTATTATATCTAGACAGGGCATTATATCTAGACAGGGCATTATATCTAGACAGGGTATTATATCTAGACAGGGCATTATATCTAGACAGGGTATTATATCTAGACAGGGTATTATATCTAGACAGGGTATTATATCTAGACAGGGTATTATATCTAGACAGGGTATTATATCTAGACAGGGCATTATATCTAGACAGGGTATTATATCTAGACAGGGCATTATATCTAGACAGGGTATTATATCTAGACAGGGCATTATATCTAGACAGGGCATTATATCTAGACAGGGCATTATATCTAGACAGGGCATTATATCTAGACAGGGCATTATATCTAGACAGGGTATTATATCTAGACAGGGCATTATATCTACAGGGTATTATATCTAGACAGGGTATTATATCTAGACAGGGTATTATATCTAGACAGGGTATTATATCTAGACAGGGTATTATATCTAGACAGGGTATTATATCTAGACAGGGCATTATATCTAGACAGGGCATTATATCTAGACAGGGCATTATATCTAGACAGGGCATTATATCTAGACAGGGCATTATATCTAGACAGGGCATTATATCTAGACAGGGCATTATATCTACCAAGGCATTATATCTACAGGGTATTATATCTAGACAGGGCATTATATCTACCAAGGCATTATATCTACAGGGCATTATATCTAGACAGGGCATTATATCTACCAAGGCATTATATCTAGACAGGGTATTATATCTAGACAAGGCATTATATCTAGACAGGGTATTATATCTAGACAGGGTATTATATCTAGACAGGGCATTATATCTAGACAGGGCATTATATCTAGACAGGGTATTATATCTAGACAGGGTATTATATCTAGACAGGGCATTATATCTACCAAGGCATTATATCTACAGGGTATTATATCTAGACAGGGCATTATATCTAGACAGGGTATTATATCTAGACAGGGTATTATATCTAGACAGGGCATTATATCTAGACAGGGTATTATATCTAGACAGGGTATTATATCTAGACAGGGCATTATATCTAGACAGGGCATTATATCTAGACAGGGTATTATATCTAGACAGGGTATTATATCTAGACAGGGCATTATATCTAGACAGGGTATTATATCTAGACAGGGTATTATATCTAGACAGGGTATTATATCTAGACAGGGCATTATATCTAGACAGGGCATTATATCTAGACAGGGCATTATATCTAGACAGGGTATTATATCTAGACAGGCATTATATCTAGACAGGGTATTATATCTAGACAGGGTATTATATCTAGACAGGGTATTATATCTAGACAGGACAGGTATTATATCTAGATAGGGCATTATATCTACCAAGGCATTATATCTAGACAGGGTATTATATCTACCAAGGCATAAGATCTAGACAGTTATATCTAGACAAATGATTAAATCTAATGAAGGTATTATATCTACAGGGCATTATATCTAGACAGGGCATTATATCTAGACAGGGCATTATATCTAGACAGGGTATTATATCTAGACATATCTAGACAGGGTATTATATCTACCAAGGGTATTATATCTAGACAGGGTATTATATCTAGACAGGGCATTATATCTACCAAGGCATTATATCTAGACAGGGTATTATATCTAGACAGGGCATTATATCTAGACAGGGCATTATATCTAGACAGGGCATTATATCTAGACAGGGCATTATATCTAGACAGGGTATTATATCTAGACAGGCATTATATCTAGACAGGGTATTATATCTAGACAGGGCATTATATCTAGACAGGCATTATATCTAGACAGGGTATTATATCTAGACAGGGTATTATATCTAGACAGGGTATTATATCTAGACAGGGCATTATATCTAGACAGGGTATTATATCTAGACAGGGTATTATATCTAGACAGGGCATTATATCTAGACAGGGCATTATATCTAGACAGGGTATTATATCTAGACAGGGCATTATATCTATATCTAGACAGGGTATTATATCTAGACAGGGTATTATATCTAGACAGGTATTATATCTAGACAGGGTATTATATCTAGACAGGGTATTATATCTAGACAGGGCATTATATCTAGACAGGGTATTATATCTAGACAGGGTATTATATCTAGACAGGGTATTATATCTAGACAGGGTATTATATCTAGACAGGGTATTATATCTAGACAGGGTATTATATCTAGACAGGGTATTATATCTAGACAGGGTATTATATCTAGACAGGGTATTATATCTAGACAGGGTATTATATCTAGACAGGGCATTATATCTACAGGGCATTATATCTAGACAGGGTATTATATCTAGACAGGGTATTATATCTAGACAGGGTATTATATCTAGACAGGGCATTATATCTAGCATTATATCTAGACAGGGTATTATATCTAGACAGGGTATTATATCTAGACAGGGTATTATATCTAGACAGGGTATTATATCTAGACAGGGTATTATATCTAGACAGGGTATTATATCTACAGGGCATTATATCTAGACAGGGTATTATATCTAGACAGGGTATTATATCTAGACAGGGTATTATATCTAGACAGGGTATTATATCTAGACAGGGCATTATATCTAGACAGGGTATTATATCTAGACAGGGTATTATATCTAGACAGGGTATTATATCTAGATCTAGACAGGCATTATATCTAGACAGGGTATTATATCTAGACAGGGCATTATATCTAGACAGGGTATTATATCTAGACAGGGTTATTATATCTAGACAGGGTATTATATCTAGACAGGGCATTATATCTAGACAGGGTATTATATCTAGACAGGGTATTATATATATTATATCTAGACAGGGCATTATATCTAGACAGGGCATTATATCTAGACAGGGCATTATATCTAACAGGGCATTATATCTAGGGCATTATATCTAGACAGGGTATTATATCTAGACAGGGCATTATATCTAGACAGGGCATTATATCTAGACAGGGCATTATATCTAGACAGGGCATTATATCTAGACAGGGCATTATATCTAGACAGGGCATTATATCTAGACAGGGCATTATATCTAGACAGGGCATTATATCTAGACAGGGTATTATATCTAGACAGGGTATTATATCTAGACAGGGCATTATATCTAGACAGGGTATTATATCTAGACAGGGCATTATATCTAGACAGGGTTATTATATCTAGACAGGGTATTATATCTAGACAGGGCATTATATCTAGACAGGGCATTATATCTAGACAGGGTAGGGTATTATATCTAGACAGGGTATTATATCTAGACAGGGTATTATATCTAGACAGGGCATTATATCTAGACAGGGCATTATATCTAGACAGGGTATTATATCTAGACAGGGTATTATATCTAGACAGGGCATTATATCTAGACAGACAGGGTATTATATCTAGACAGGGTATTATATCTAGACAGGGTATTATATCTAGACAGACAGGGTATTATATCTAGTATTATATCTAGGGGTATTATATCTAGACAGGGTATTATATCTAGACAGGGTATTATATCTAGACAGGGTATTATTATATCTAGACAGGGTATTATATCTAGACAGGGTATTATATCTAGACAGGGTATTATATCTAGACAGGGTATTATATCTAGACAGGGTATTATATCTAGACAGGGTATTATATCTAGACAGGGTATTATATCTAGACAGGGTATTATATCTAGACAGGGCATTATATCTAGACAGGGTATTATATCTAGACAGGGTATTATATCTAGACAGGGTATTATATCTAGACAGGGTATTATATCTAGACAGGGTATTATATCTAGACAGGGTATTATATCTAGACAGGGTATTATATCTAGACAGGGTATTATATCTAGACAGGGTATTATATCTAGACAGGGTATTATATCTAGACAGGGTATTATATCTAGACAGGGTATTATATCTAGACAGGGTATTATATCTAGACAGGGCATTATATCATATATATCTAGACAGGGTTTATATCTAGACAGGGTATTATATCTAGACAGGGCATTATATCTAGACAGGGTATTATATCTAGACAGGGTATTATATCTAGACAGGGTATTATATCTAGACAGGGTATTATATCTAGACAGGGTATTATATCTAGACAGGGTATTATATCTAGACAGGGTATTATATCTAGACAGGGTATTATATCTAGACAGGGTATTATATCTAGACAGGGTATTATATCTAGACAGGGTATTATATCTAGACAGGGCATTATATCTAGACAGGGTATTATATCTAGACAGGGTATTATATCTAGACAGGGCATTATATCTAGACAGGGTATTATATCTAGACAGGGCATTATATCTAGACAGGGCATTATATCTAGACAGGGTATTATATCTAGACAGGGCATTATATCTAGACAGGGTATTATATCTAGACAGGGTATTATATCTAGACAGGGTATTATATCTAGACAGGGTATTATATCTAGACAGG
>NW_025746768.1:0-88942 GCF_021184085.1 Oncorhynchus gorbuscha
AGAAGCGATACCTGCAATGATTTCGGAACGAAGTAGCCGTTCTCCGACACGTCAAATTCGATTATGGTTACACCAAAATGAGCACTGTATGCTTTTTGTTTTCCATAAAAAATATAAGGCTTTAAATAAATGGTGGCATAGATGTGGAGTTGATCAACGCCAGGAATAACCACGTTTGACTGTTACAAAGTAACACATTTGTAGGTTCTAAGATCACGTGGTGATCCGCCCTCCAATCAGAAATGAGAGAACACGTTAACCTGATCAACAGCTAAATTGGAATAATAATATATTACGTGTGGGGAGGGGGAAGGGGGGGCAATTTGGAGATAATAATATTAACATAACATTTGATCTTGTATCAAGTATATCTGGAAGCATTGCTGCCACAAACGAACTGAAGCAATTGTCCACTTGGTGGCGCCAGAGTTCCACCGACCGTCACTTTTTCCTGGTTGTCCTGTGTGGCACAGAAAACTGCATTTCAATGTTGAACGACTTGACTTCAAGACATTGTCAACGAAAATAACGTGAACAATAAAAATAGCCTGTCTTTTTTTGTATCTGTCTGTAGAGCCTTGTATGATAAGTCCATTGTGAGAAGGCCTTCATAAAGTGTCCCTCCTAAATTACTAGAGGCCAAACTTCAAAGATGTCTATGGCACTGGACTGCAGTAAGAGAGCTAAGGGGCGGATGGTCCTGGCTGCCTAAATGTTTCCTCCACATAATAAACTAAGAAACATGGCACTTTGGATGCTTACTTTTATAATTTGACTTACTCAGTCACTATAACTAACTTCATAAAATGCCATTAGGCCTAATGAAGATACTGTATATGTAAATTACTTGATTGGTGTCTTGTGAATCCACCTGTATGCGCATTAAGGTTGAATATTTCCCCGGTATTATACGATAATAAATCACTTTTCTCCCAGGTCACCTGGTAGTTTCCACCAAAACTTGGAAGTGTCATTGAAAAGCATTATAACGCATATAAATGTCTGGATTTGATGAGCTTTGATTCAGCATGAACATTCTAATCTGATGCTACCTGAGCCTGATGAGCCCTACATTAACCCCATTTAATGAGCCCTACATTAACCACATTTAATGAGCCCTACATTAACCACATTTAATGAGCCCTACATTAACCACATTTAATGAGCCCTACATTAACCACATTTAATGAGCCCTACATTAACCACATTTAATGAGCTCTACATTAACCACATTTAATGAGCCCTACATTAACCACATTTAATGAGCCCTACATTAACCACATTTAATGAACCCTACATTAACCCCATTTAATGAGCCCTACATTAACCACATTTAATGAGCCCTACATTAACCACATTTAATGAGCCCTACATTAACCACATTTAATGAACCCTACATTAACCACATTTAATGAGCCCTACATTAACCACATTTAATGAGCCCTACATTAACCACATTTAATGAGCCCTACATTAACCACATTTAATGAGCCCTACATTAACCACATTTAATGAGCCCTACATTAACCACATTTAATGAGCCCTACATTAACCACATTTAATGAGCCCTACATTAACCACATTTAATGAGCCCTACATTAACCACATTTAATGAGCCCTACATTAACCACATTTAATGAGCCCTACATTAACCACATTTAATGAACCCTATATTAACCACATTTAATGAGCCCTACATTAACCACATTTAATGAACCCTACATTAACCACATTTAATGAGCCCTACATTAACCACATTTAATGAGCCCTACATTAACCACATTTAATGAGCCCTACATTAACCACATTTAATGAGCCCTACATTAACCACATTTAATGAGCCCTACATTAACCACATTTAATGAGCCCTACATTAACCACATGTAATGAGCCCTACATTAACCACATTTAATGAGCCGAAGCACAAATTATTGTACTGTTATCCATTAGGTCCACCAGGACCTCACATGACAATGAAACATTGTTGTGTTGAAACTATAATCTATGACGTTCACCACACTAATCGGTGATATATTTTTGCAATGGGAAGTAATAGCTGGTTTGTTAATTTCATTTTGTTAATGAAATAGTTGTGCTATTGTATTGTTCTGACTTCATGGGGCCGACTGGAGTGAATGTCATCGTTCACAATGTCATCAAAAAGCTCCTCCTTCACTAGAACGGCCCGACTACAGACTATATAATGTCAGGCGCATTAAGTGATGCTATGTTTTCTGTTATTTTTATGATTTTATAGTTTGACACAACGTATTGGAAGATTTTTGGTCCCTCTGAAAGCCGAGGTCCTATAGTCACGGTTCACCACTGGATCTAAGTGAAGGCTTCCATTAAACCTGTCCAGGTCCAGTCTGTCCAGTTTCTGCTAGTGCACGTACCACATGGCCACATTATTCAGCCTTGTTTGACTCATGGATGATCTAAGCCATGTCTTAAGCCTCCCCGGGGCACTAAAACTCCTCTCAGCCTCGACAGAGGAGGCAGGGACGACCAGCAGACGCCTTACTAAAGCTTCCACCTGACTGAAGAGACCTTTCACCTCTGGCACCATTTCCCCAATAATGCCATCAACATCTGAGCTCGTTTGATATGTATAATTAGTCCCAAACATGGCCAGCTGCACCTGCAGAAGTCTTGAATTCAATTCTGGATGGATATGGGCTGAGTATTCACTGTGTCCAAGGTGTTGTAGAACTGCGCTCTGTACAAAGACTGGGCATCAGGATGGTTGTGGGCTGAGTATTCACTGTGTCCAAGGTGTTGTAGAACTGGGCTCTGTACAAAGACTGGGCATCAGGATGGTTGTGGGCTGAGTATTCACTGTGTCCAAGGTGTTGTAGAACTGGGCTCTGTATAAAGACTGGGCATCAGGATGGATGTGGGCTGAGTATTCACTGGGCTGCAGCCTGACCGGTGTAACGCTTTGAAAGTTTGCGGATGTGAGGCATCTGAATAGGTTGTTGGTCCTACTTTGTTGCCATAGCAGCTGCTTTTGCGAACAAGACATCAAAGTGCTCCCCCGTTCGCTTGTCCTGCATGTGACACCTTCTGACTTGAGATCATTTGTTATGTCTTTGTTTTAGTATGGTCAGGGCGTGAGTTGGGTGGGTTGTCTATGTTCCTATTTCTAGGTTTTGGGATTTCTGTGTTTCTGAACAATTATAGTTTTAAGCAGTGTATTGGTAGTAAACATGCTACCTAACTGATCAACAATTATAGATACAAGCTAATAATAAGGTATATATGCCATCTTATTGAACAAGCAGCTTAACTCAAATAATGTGTGTGCTAGGCATCTCTCTCCAGGTTGTTGTGCTGCTTGGCAGGCTAGCTGCTCCATGGTTTCCTCCAGATATTGCCACTGTTCTCGCTCATACTGCCACCATCAGCTGTGTCTCTCCACCACTTCCAGAAAGTCCACTCCGTGCGTACGTACTGTACATATGATGAATCATAGATTGGCAAGGAAATCCTTTTCATCTTCACTGTCCAACTGCATTGTGACAGAGCTGGAACCAGCAGGAGGATGGAGAGTCCTTGAAGCTATAACCAGAAACTACTCAAATACAGGTGAGCCAAGCTTGTAGCATCATACCCAAGAAGACTCAAAGCTGTAATCGCTGCCAAAGGTGCTTCAACAAAGTACTGAGTAGAGGGTCTGAATACCTATATCAAACTTTGTCACATGCACCAAATACAAGTGTAGACCTTACTGTGAAATGCTGACTGACAAGCCCTTTAACCAACAGTGTAGACCTTACTGTGAAATGCTGACTGACAAGCCCTTAACCAACAGTGTAGACCTTACTGTGAAATGCTGACTGAGAAGCCCTTAACCAACAGTGTAGACCTTACTGTGAAATGCTGACTGACAAGCCCTTAACCAACAGTGCAGTTCAATGACAGTAATAAAATATTTACCAAATAAACTGAAGTATAAAATGTAACACTAACGAGTCAGTGTGGAGTCTATATACAGGGGGTACCGAGTCAGTGTGGAGTCTATATACAGGGGGTACCGGTACCGAGTCAGTGTGGAGTCTATATACAGGGGGTACAGGTAACGAGTCAGTGTGGAGTCTATATACAGGGGGTACCGGTACCGAGTCAGTGTGGAGTCTATATACAGGGGGTACCGAGTCAGTGTGGAGTCTATATACAGGGGGTACCGGTACCGAGTCAGTGTGGAGTCTATATACAGGGGGTACCGGTACCGAGTCAGTGTGGAGTCTATATACAGGGGGTACCGGTACCGAGTCAGTGTGGAGTCTATATACAGGGGGTACCGGTACCGAGTCAGTGTGGAGTCTATATACAGGGGGTACCGGTACCGAGTCAGTGTGGAGTCTATATACAGGGGGTACCGGTACCGAGTCAGTGTGGAGTCTATATACAGGGGGTACCAGTACCGAGTCAGTGTGGAGTCTATATACAGGGGGTACCGGTACTGAGTCAGTGTGGAGTCTATATACAGGGGGTACTGGTTAGTTGCGGTAATTTGCACATGTAGGAAGGGGTGAAGTGACTAAATGCGATATATTAGTTTTGTATTTTGAATAAATGTACACACATTTCTAAACTTATTTAGCTTTGTCATTTGGGGTATCGTGTGTAAATTGATGGGAAAAAAACGATTGAATCATGTTAGAATAAGGCTGTAACGTAACAAAAGGTGGACAAAGTCTAGGGGTCTGAATTCACCATAGCTGGAATGAAAGGAAATACCGCTGACTGAGAAAATGGATTTAATCACTTATGGACAAAGACAGCAGAAAAACCCATCTTTTAAAAAAGGCACATCATTAAACCAGTGGAGGGAAGAAGTGCATTTAACATGGACATTGATATTGTAGACAGTCTATTGGGTCTTTAGTTGATTAGTAATAATAAGAGGTTACAGTAAACTAAAGGTTCATCTTAAACTCAAATCCACAGGAGGATTTATACACCATCATCAAGTCTCATAACAGATCAGCTGCTGGTCATTCTGAAATAACCTCCGTCTCCAGTTCTCTAGTCTTTAAACGGTCAGATACGAGTCAGTCTGGCCCTGGTAGATACAACGACAACTAAAAGTTCTAATATAATCCAGTTTCTCCCCAACCAGATTCATCTCCCTTTTCCTCCTTGACCTTTTTCTTCTTCTTTGACTGTAAATCACAAGAAATAACAAATTAGTATGTTCGTTCAGGCAGAACGGCTTAGATGAGCAGGAATATATATATTCTGGAGGCATGTCCCCATCAGCTACGTACTTCCTCTGTGGGAGAGACGGCCGCCTCCTCTTCCTCTACGTCCACCGCCTCCTCCTCGGCTTTCTTAGACTTCTTTTTCTTCTTCTTGGGAGTTTCTTCTGATGCCGTTGAAGCCTCTGGTTCTGAATGAAAACAGAAACCACCGTGAGACAATAGCACTTAAGACGGCTGAGAACCGGTCTCATGATATGGATTGTGTTCTATAACAGGATGGATGGTCTATTATATAACAGGATGGATGGTCTATTATATAACAGGATGGATGGTGTATTATATAACAGGATGGATGGTGTATTATGGATTGTGTTATATAACAGGATGGATGGTGTATTATGGATTGTGTTCTATAACAGGATGGATGGTGTATTATATAACAGGATGGATGGTGTATTATGGATTGTGTTCTATAACAGGATGGATGGTGTGTTATAGAACAGGATGGATGGTGTATTATGGGTTGTGTTATATAACAGGATGGATGGTGTATTATATAACAGGATGGATGGTGTATTATGGATTGTGTTATATAACAGGATGGATGGTGTATTATATAACAGGATGGATGGTGTATTATGGGTTGTGTTATATAACAGGATGGATGGTGTATTATGGGTTGTGTTATAGAACAGGATGGATGGTGTATTATGGGTTGTGTTATATAACAGGATGGATGGTGTATTATATAACAGGATGGATGGTGTATTATGGATTGTGTTATATAACAGGATGGATGGTGTATTATATAACAGGATGGATGGTGTATTATGGGTTGTGTTATATAACAGGATGGATGGTGTATTATGGGTTGTGTTATAGAACAGGATGGATGGTGTATTATGGATTGTGTTATATAACAGGATGGATGGTGTATTATGGATTGTGTTCTATAACAGGATGGATGGTGTATTATGGATTGTGTTCTATAACAGGATGGATGGTGTATTATGGTTGTGTTATATAACAGGATGGATGGTGTATTATGGGTTGTGTTATATAACAGGATGGATGGTGTATTATATAACAGGATGGATGGTGTATTATGGGTTGTGTTATATAACAGGATGGATGGTGTATTATGGGTTGTGTTATATAACAGGATGGATGGTGTATTATGGGTTGTGTTATATAACAGGATGGATGGTGTATTATATAACAGGATGGATGGTGTATTATGGGTTGTGTTATATAACAGGATGGATGGTGTATTATGGGTTGTGTTATATAACAGGATGGATGGTATATTATATAACAGGATGGATGGTGTATTATGGGTTGTGTTATATAACAGGATGGATGGTGTATTATGGGTTGTGTTATATAACAGGATGGATGGTGTATTATGGGTTGTGTTATATAACAGGATGGATGGTATATTATATAACAGGATGGATGGTGTATTATGGGTTGTGTTATATAACAGGATGGATGGTATATTATATAACAGGATGGATGGTGTATTATGGGTTGTGTTATATAACAGGATGGATGGTGTATTATATAACAGGATGGATGGTGTATTATGGGTTGTGTTATATAACAGGATGGATGGTGTATTATGGGTTGTGTTATAGAACAGGATGGATGGTGTATTATGGGTTGTGTTATATAACAGGATGGATGGTGTATTATATAACAGGATGGATGGTGTATTATGGATTGTGTTATATAACAGGATGGATGGTGTATTATATAACAGGATGGATGGTGTATTATGGGTTGTGTTATATAACAGGATGGATGGTGTATTATGGGTTGTGTTATAGAACAGGATGGATGGTGTATTATGGGTTGTGTTATATAACAGGATGGATGGTGTATTATATAACAGGATGGATGGTGTATTATGGATTGTGTTATATAACAGGATGGATGGTGTATTATATAACAGGATGGATGGTGTATTATGGGTTGTGTTATATAACAGGATGGATGGTGTATTATGGGTTGTGTTATAGAACAGGATGGATGGTGTATTATGGATTGTGTTATATAACAGGATGGATGGTGTATTATGGATTGTGTTCTATAACAGGATGGATGGTGTATTATGGATTGTGTTCTATAACAGGATGGATGGTGTATTATGGTTGTGTTATATAACAGGATGGATGGTGTATTATGGGTTGTGTTATATAACAGGATGGATGGTATATTATATAACAGGATGGATGGTGTATTATGGGTTGTGTTATATAACAGGATGGATGGTGTATTATATAACAGGATGGATGGTGTATTATGGGTTGTGTTATATAACAGGATGGATGGTGTATTATGGGTTGTGTTATAGAACAGGATGGATGGTGTATTATGGTATCATGTTATGGGTTGTGTTATACAACAGGATTCTGGCTAAGAGTTCCTCAACTGACCTTCCACAGGTTCTTTCTTGGGTTTCTTGGTTTTGACTGTCACCGGTGTGGCCACCTCTTCCTCCTCCACCTCCTCAAACTTCCTCTTCTTGGAAACAGAGGGGAGGGTGGAGTCTCCTGAGGGGTCGTACACCTTCACCTCACTACGGAGACATGACAGAACGTTAGTTAACAGCACAGTTGGTAATTAGCCGACGGTCGATTGATTGGTTTAAAGGCTGTTGGTCGACCAAGATGTTTTAATCGAGCAGTAGCAAGTCGATTTAGAACAAGTCTTTAATATTAATTACTAGTCTGCAGCTAGGAATTCGGTATCATTGAACGCGAAAACCAACAGCCAAATTATCTATCCTATAACGACATGAATGAATGTCACTGAACCAGCCATTCTAACCACGACAGGAGAGAGAGCGGACAAACTCTCCAACAGAAACAAACGTTTCAACAGAGATACCGACGACACACTGAGCGTAAATATATATATTGATTGCAATAATTCCCGAATGAGTGAGCGTTTATATGCGAAGGATTAGCATTTCAATTGTTATAATTATCACTGTCTAACAAGCCGCCATTAGGGCACATCCTCCTTTCTTTGTAAATATACTGCTCAAAAAAATAAAGGGAAACTAAAATTACACATGCTAGATCTGAATGAATGAAATATTCTTAAATACTTTTTTCTTTACATTGTTGAATGTGCTGTCAAACCATGGAAGTCTGTGTTGTAACTTTAATGTGTTACAGAGTCAATGTTTAAGTTTATCAATGTTTAAGTTTATTATTTGAGCTGTGTCTAGAGATATCTTTGCATATGTAATTGTATTGGGCTGTGTTGAATTGCGCTTTTTGACTGCAAGTCCCAGAATGCCTTGCGAGAGGAATGAGTGATAACGCGCCAATTATGTGCAGGTGCGAGTGATTGTGGCTGACTTTCCGACAGCATCTTACCTGCATTGCTCTGTACCAAAACAATTGTTGTTAAATGTAACGTAAACAAGTATTCTTACAAAAAGAAGCTTTCGTATCAAAACCGACATCCCGAGTCATTACTAAGAAGTTAGTTAGTCTAAAATTTGGTGCCGAAACCTGGGATATGAGCTGCGACGAAGAAGTGGCTGAAATGGCTGAGGAGGAACGTCGGCATGAAGCAGAAAGAATGAGACGAAAGCGGGGTACCATTCGAGGCGCAACAACGCGGATTTTGAATCAGATTGACGTGGAAATATCCCAGTCAAATCCAGATACCGATCACTTAAGTACGTTGTTGGAATTGTTATCAGTTAAGGAGGACAGTATGTTTGAACTCGATCGTGGAATTGAAGAGTTAACGCCATTGGACGGATTGGAGGCAGAGATTGCATGCACGGAGGATTATAAAGAGCGCATTATCATGCTGAAGAGTCGTGCACAAAGAGTGATAAAGAAGAAACCGGATGTCAATCCACTACCAGCCCGGGTGAGTGACACCAACTCAAACATATCACAGAGACAATCAGTCAGGCTACCGACATTGATTATTGAGAAATTCTATGGAGTATGTGGCAGGAGTTTTGGAGCCAGTATGAGACTGCTATTCACAACAATGATTCACTGTGTAAAAAAGAGAAGTTTATCTATTTGAAAACATATCTCACTGGACCAGCTGCAAAGGCAGTATCAGGACTGATGTTAACAGACAGGAACTATGATAACGCAATTACATTTACATTACATTTAAGTCATTTAGCAGACGCTCTTATCCAGAGCGACTTACAAATTGGTGCATTCACCTTATGACATCCAGTGGAACAGTCACTTTACAATAGTGCATCTAAATCTTAAAGGGGGGGGGGGTGAGAGGGAATACTTTATCCTATCCTAGGTATACCTTAAAGAGGTGGGGTTTCAGGTGTCTCCGGAAGGTGGTGATTGACTCCGCTGTCCTGGCGTCGTGAGGGAGTTTGTTCCACCATTGGGGGGCCAGAGCAGCGAACAGTTTTGACTGGGCTGAGCGGGAGCTGTACTTCCTCAGTGGTAGGGAGGCGAGCAGGCCAGAGGTGGATGAACGCAGTGCCCTTGTTTGAGTGTAGGGCCTGATCAGAGCCTGGAGGTACTGAGGTGCCGTTCCCCTCACAGCTCCGTAGGCAAGCACCATGGTCTTGTAGCGGATGCGAGCTTCAACTGGAAGCCAGTGGAGAGAACGGAGGAGCGGGGTGACGTGAGAGAACTTGGGATGGTTGAACACCAGACGGGCTGCGGCGTTCTGGATGAGTTGAAGGGGGTTTAATGGCACAGGCAGGGAGCCCAGCCAACAGCGAGTTGCAGTAATCCAGACGGGAGATGACAAGTGCCTGGATTAGGACCTGCGCCGCTTCCTGTGTGAGGCAGGGTCGTACTCTGCGGATGTTGTAGAGCATGAACCTACAGGAACGGACCACCGCCTTGATGTTGGTTGAGAACGACAGGGTGTTGTCCAGCATCACACCAAGGTTCTTAGCGCTCTGGGAGGAGGACACAATGGAGTTGTCAACCGTGATGGCGAGATCTTGGAACGGGCAGTCCTTCCCCGGGAGGAAGAGCAGCTCCGTCTTGCCGAGGTTCAGCTTGAGGTGGTGATCCGTCATCCACACTGATATGTCTGCCAGACATGCAGAGATGCGATTCGCCACCTGGTCATCAGAAGGGGGAAAGGAGAAGATTAGTTGTGCGTCGTCTGCATAGCAATGATAGGAGAGACCATGTAAGGTTATGACAGAGCCAAGTGACTTGGTGTATAGCGAGAATAGGAGAGGGCCTAGAACAGAGCCCTGGGGGACACCAGTGGTGAGAGCGCGTGGTGAGGAGACAGATTCTCGCCACGCCACCTGGTAGGTGCAATCACTCTACTCAAGAGCAGATTTGGAAGGAAAGACCTTGTGATTAGTGCTCATATGTCAAAGCTGCTGAATCTCACACCTGTGAAGAAATCCTCTGATCTAAATGCATTGAGGCAGCTATATGATGAATGTGAAATTCAGATTAGGAGCCTGGAATCACTGGGTGTAGTGTCAGAAACCTATGGAAGCCTACTATTCCCAATCTTACTGCAGATGATTCCAGAGGACATAGCTCGACTATAGTCGTCAGAGGGGAGTAGATGATGAATGGAAAGTGTCTGAGACTATCAGTTTCCTACAGAAGGAGGTTCAGAGCAGGGAAAGAGCGCTACAAATGACAAGATCATACAACCAACAGAAAGAGAGCAAACCATGGAACAAGTCATGCTTCTCCAATGAAATGAAAACAAGACCCAACATGCCCTCTGCTGCAGCACTGCATACAGCCAGCCAGAAGGAACAAACGTGTCTATTTTGTGACAGTGCAGATCACAAATCAGAAAACTGCCCTGACTACAATATTGCTACACGCAAAGAGAAACTAAAGAACATGGGAAGATGCTTTGTATGTTTAGGACAGAGACACATAGCAAAATTCTGTAAAGTCAAAATTCTGTAAAGTCAAAGATGTGTCATGTGCAACATGTGGAAGCAGACATCACATTGCTGTGTGTACCAGTAAGAGGAGTGAGGTGCAACCCCCTACTGTTTCTGAAGCAGACATCACATTGCTGTGTGTACCAGTGAGAGGAGTGAGGTGCAACCCCCTACTGTTTCTGAAGCAGACATCACATTGCTGTGTGTACCAGTGAGAGGAGTGAGGTGCAACCCCCTACTGTTTCTGAAGCAGACATCACATTGCTGTGTGTACCAGTAAGAGGAGTGAGGTGCAACCCCTACTGTTTCTGAAGCAGACATCACATTGCTGTGTGTACCAGTGAGAGGAGTGAGGTGCAACCCCTACTGTTTCTGAAGCAGACATCACATTGCTGTGTGTACCAGTAAGAGGAGTGAGGTGCAACCCCCTACTGTTTCTGAAGCAGACATCACATTGCTGTGTGTACCAGTGAGAGGAGTGAGGTGCAACCCCCTACTGTTTCTGAAGCAGACATCACATTGCTGTGTGTACCAGTAAGAGGAGTGAGGTGCAACCCCCTACTGTTTCTGAAGCAGACATCACATTGCTGTGTGTACCAGTAAGAGGAGTGAGGTGCAACCCCCTACTGTTTCTGAAGCAGACATCACATTGCTGTGTGTACCAGTAAGAGGAGTGAGGTGCAACCCCTACTGTTTCTGAAGCAGACATCACATTGCTGTGTGTACCAGTAAGAGGAGTGAGGTGCAACCCCTACTGTTTCTGAAGCAGACATCACATTGCTGTGTGTACCAGTAAGAGGAGTGAGGTGCAACCCCTACTGTTTCTGAAGCAGACATCACATTGCTGTGTGTACCAGTGAGAGGAGTGAGGTGCAACCCCTACTGTTTCTGAAGCAGACATCACATTGCTGTGTGTACCAGTAAGAGGAGTGAGGTGCAACCCCTACTGTTTCTGAAGCAGACATCACATTGCTGTGTGTACCAGTAAGAGGAGTGAGGTGCAACCCCCTACTGTTTCTGAAGCAGACATCACATTGCTGTGTGTACCAGTAAGAGGAGTGAGGTGCAACCCCCTACTGTTTCTGAAGCAGACATCACATTGCGGTGTGTACCAGTGAGAGGAGTGAGGTGCAACCCCCTACTGTTTCTGAAGCAGACATCACATTGCTGTGTGTACCAGTGAGAGGAGTGAGGTGCAACCCCCTACTGTTTCTGAAGCAGACATCACATTGCTGTGTGTACCAGTAAGAGGAGTGAGGTGCAACCCCCTACTGTTTCTGAAGCAGACATCACATTGCTGTGTGTACCAGTGAGAGGAGTGAGGTGCAACCCCCTACTGTTTCTGAAGCAGACATCACATTGCTGTGTGTACCAGTGAGAGGAGTGAGGTGCAACCCCCTACTGTTTCTGTAGACGCTGTTGTTTCCTCAGTTATTCCCCATTCAGTGAAGATGAAACCAGATGGACAGAACACTGTGTTGCTACAAATGGCAAAGGCATGGGTAGAAGGCCCATCAGGCAGGAAGACAGCTCGTTGCTTACTAGATGGAGGCAGTCAGAGAAGCTTCATACATGAAAACCTTGTGAAGGGCTTGAAGCTACCAGTAATCAGACAAGAGGCACTCACTCTTCACACGTTTGGCTCCTCTGCCCCAGCAACGTCCCAACGCAACACAGTGAAAGTCATCTTGGAGAATGTCTGGGACAAACAGCAGAGAATAGAGATGGAGGCAATTGAAACCCCACAAGTGTGCACAGCTGTGATGAAGGTTCCTGGTGAACGGATTCAGCATGAGCTCAGTAAAAGGGGACTGCAGCTCGCAGACTTTCCAGGAGATGACAATGATCCTGAACTCTCTGTCCTGATAGGAGCAGGCTACTACTGCCAGATAGTATCAGGCAGAGTGGAGTGACTGACAGACACGCTAGTTGCTTTAGAGAGCACCTTTGGATGGTCGGTGTAGGGACCCGTCTCCATGTCAAGTGTCGCCGAGGCAACCTGCATGTTCATCCCACTTGATGAAGACACTAGTCTCCAAGCAACTGCATGCATTCTGGGAGCTTGAGTCTCTGGGTATTCTAAGCGAGAGGACACAGAACTCAGAGGAAAACGAGGCTCTACAAAGGTTTGAGGAAACAACCACCTTCAAAGATGGGCGATACCATGTGGAGTTGCCATGGAAACGAGAAATGCCAGAACTCCAAGACAACTATAGAATCGCCAAGAAACGGTTTGAAGGTCTGAAGAAACGACTTAAGGATGTGACATTGTACAGCAGATACAATGAAGTAGTAGAGGACTTACTTACAACAAGATATGGCAGAGGACGTGCCCAAGGACAACGCATCAAGTGCAGACAGTGTAAAATACTACTTACCTCACCATGCAGTACTCCGAGAAGATAAGGTGACAAAACTGAGAGTGGTGTTTGATGCCTCGTCCCATGAAGATGGCTGTCCATCTCTCAATGACTGTCTACTCACAGGACCGAACCTGAATCCGGATCTGCTCAGTGTTCTGATAAAGTTCAGACTACATGAGATCGCATTCATGGCAGACATCAAGAAAGCTTTCCTGCAGATATCCCTAGCAGAGAGAGAGACAGACGCCGTGAGATTTCTATGGCTCACTGGCCCACCAAGGGGAGAAAATGAAGAGGAGCTGCATGTGCTGAGGATGAAAGAGTGGCATTTGGAGCTTCCCAAAGTCCATTTTTGCTGGCAGCTACAATCAGGAAGCACCTGAAACCGAACCAGAAGTTGGAGATACTGAGAGAATCACTCTACGTAGAGGACTTCATTGCAAGGTCACGCAATGTTTAAGAGGCTTACATTGTGACAACAACTGCAAAGCGAATGCTGTGGATTGCAGGCATGGACCGCTGCAAATGGATGACCAATTCTCCTGAATTGAAAACAAAATGGGAGGAGAGTACGACAACTGACCACCCGTTGACATTACAAACACAAGGATTAGTGCTGAAGGTTTTAGGTATGGAGGCCGGAAACGGATGACTTTGTGTGACCTAAGGCCGTTACTGAGCATTCTAAGGCTAAAGGAAAACACAAAGAGAAGTGTTCTGCAGTCGTCTGCACGTATCTTCGACCCTCTTGGTTTCTTAACTCCCTTCACCATCAGGATCAAGTGCATGTTCCAGGAAATGTGGGAGAGGGGACTCAGCTGGGACAAAGAATTACCACCTGATCTGACACGAGAATAGCAACAGTGGTGTTCAGAACTACCCCAGTTACACCAGCTCACCATACCAAGGTGGTACAGAACAGACATGCGGCCACAGAATAACCACACCCTGAAACTACACGTGTTCTGTGATGCAAGTGAATCCAAGTCCAGGGTAGCCCCACTTAAGAAAATGACGCTGCCACGCCTGGAGCTCATGGGAGCTGTGATTGGAGCGAGACTAGCAAACAACCTGATGACCACACTGAAAATGGAAGAAAAACAGATCAAAATGTGGACAGACTTGATCATGCTGCATTGGATTTGCAGCTCAGCTCAGAAATGGAAACAGTTTATTGCGAACAGAGTGACGGAGATCCAGTCCTTGACCAATCCAGAGTCATGGTCATATATTGAAG
Source organism: Oncorhynchus gorbuscha (assembly GCF_021184085.1). Taxonomy (NCBI): domain Eukaryota; kingdom Metazoa; phylum Chordata; class Actinopteri; order Salmoniformes; family Salmonidae; genus Oncorhynchus; species Oncorhynchus gorbuscha. Next base: position 14,701 of record NW_025746768.1, read on the forward strand.
GGAAAACTAATCCAGCCGACCTCGCTACCAGAGGACAAACTGTTTGAAAGTTGACACAGAGCGAGCTATGGTGGAATGGACCCAGAAATCTGACATCACCCAATCAGTCCGAAGAGACTGATGATAACAAGGTTCCGGATGAGGTGAATATAGAACTCAAGTCCAGTTGACAGGTTACTGTACAACTCGCAGCAAACAGCACAGACAGCACTGAACCTGTGTTGGAGCTTGAAAAGTACAGCAAACTGAAAAGAGTGTTCAGAGTCACCGCCTGGATAAAGAGATTCATAGCCAATGCTCGTACAACCATAAAGATGCAAGGTGAATTGACTGCTGACGAACTGTTCGATGCAGAAAAGTACTGGATTAAGGTCAAACAACAACATAGTTTCGGACAGGAGATCAAACTACTTAAGGCAGGAAAAAGCCTAAACAATGACTGTAAAATCAGAGAAATGAAACCTTTCCTGGACGAACACGAACTGCTCAGTGTAGGAGGAAGACTGCAACAGTCCAAATTTACATTCAGAGAGCAGCACCCATGGGTTCTGCCCAATAAGTCCAGATACTCAGAATTGCTGATACAGTACCACCATGAGAAGGTGATGCATTCTGGAGCAAGTGACACTCAGCACCCAACGTTAAACAAGCGGGAAATGAGACGCAGATGGAAGTACAGGCAAAGACTTGTGACCAGTTTCTGGAACAGTTGAAGAGACTACTTACTGGATCTAAAGTCAGCACACCGCTGCAACACACCCAGACAAACCTGGAAACTAGGAAAGATTGAGGGACTCTTTCCAGGCCGAGATGGCCTAGTTAGATCATGTTCAGTACGTACTGCTTCAGGAACTTTGTTGAGGAGACCTATTCAGTTGATATACCGCCTAGAGATCTAGATGAACACAATTGTTCATCGGGAAGTGGGGGGGGGATGTTGTAAATGTAATGTGTTACAGAGTCAATGTTTAAGTTTATTCTTTGAGCTGTGTCTAGAGATATTTCTTTGGATTTATTTGCATATGTAGTTGTATTACGTTGTGTTGAATTGCGCTTTTTGACTGCAAGTCCCAGAATGACTTGCGAGAGGAATGAGTGATAACACGCCAATTATGTGCAAGTGCGAGTGATTGTGGCTGACTTTCCGACAGCATCTTACCTGCATTGCTCTGTACCAAAACAATTGTTGTTAAATGTAACGTAAACAAGTATTCTTACAAAAAGAAGCTTTCGTATCAAACCCCACGTCCCGAGTCATTACTAAGAAGTTAGTTCATCTAAAAGTCTGGATTTGGAGTCCCACTCCAAATTAAAGTGGAAAACTACTTAGCCCACTAGGGCACATGCCCTGTATCATGTCTTTGTAAATATATTTATTTTGTTTGTTTGTGTGACGCATTTCTGTGAATTACTTAGTAAATCAATTATTTTAAGACAATTGATGTATGGATGACTCAGTGAAGACTGGGTTCGTGCAGATAACCAACTATTTAAAATTTAATAATTCATTAATCAGAAGACTGATCAGATATTACATTTCTGAAAGTTATTAGGAAAACTAACTAATCTGAATATTTTCCTTAGTGCCCTGACTTCCTTAAGTAATTACAGTTACATGATTAATCAGTTTAATCACATAACACAGACGGCGACGAGGCGCGACAGACGGCGACGTTACCAGAGAGGCGCGACAGACTGTCAGTTACCAGAGAGGCGCGACAGACGGCAACGAGGCGCGACAGATGGCGACGTTACGAGAGGCGCGACAGACTGCGACGTTACCAGAGAGGCGCGACAGACGGCGACGTTACCAGAGGCGCGACAGACGGCGACGTTACCAGAGAGGCGCGACAGAAGGTTAGTTACCAGAGAGACGCGACAGACGGCGACATTACCAGAGGCGCGACCGACGGCGACATTACCAGAGAGACGCGACAGACGGCGACGTTACCAGAGAGACGTGACAGACGGCGACGTTACCAGAGAGACGCGACAGACGGCGACGTTACCAGAGAGACGCGACCGACGGCGACGTTACCAGAGAGACGCGACAGACGGCGACGTTACCAGAGAGGCGCGACAGACGGCGACGTTACGAGAGGCGCGACAGACGGTTAGTTACCAGAGAGACGCGACAGACGGCGACGTTACCAGAGAGGCGCGACAGACGGCGACGTTACCAGAGAGGCGCGACAGACGGGCGTTACCAGAGAGGCGCGACAGACGGCGGCGTTACCAGAGAGCGCGACAGACGGCGGCGTTACCAGAGAGGCGCGACAGACGGCGCGTTACGAGAGGCGCGACAGACGGCGGCGTTACCAGAGAGGCGCGACAGACGGCGCGTTACCAGAGGCGCGACAGACGGCGGCGTTACCAGAGGCGCGACAGACGGCGGCGTTACCAGAGGCGCGACAGACGGCGGCGTTACCAGAGGCGCGACAGACGGCGGCGTTACCAGAGGCGCGACAGACGGGCGTTACCAGAGAGGCGCGACAGACGGCGGCGTTACCAGAGAGGCGCGACAGACGGCGACGTTACCAGAGAGGCGCGACAGACGGCGACGTTACGAGAGGCGCGACAGACGGTTAGTTACCAGAGAGACGCGACAGACGGCGACGTTACCAGAGAGGCGCGACAGACGGCGACGTTACCAGAGGCGCGACAGACGGCGACGTTACCAGAGGCGCGACAGACGGCGACGTTACCAGAGGCGCGACAGACGGCGACGTTACCAGAGGCGCGACAGACGGCGACGTTACCAGAGGCGCGACAGACGGCGACGTTACCAGAGGCGCGACAGACGGCGGCGTTACCAGAAAGCGCGACAGACGGCGACGTTACCAGAGGCGCGACAGACGGCGACGTTACCAGAGGCGCGACAGACGGCGACGTTACCAGAGGCGCGACAGACGGCGACGTTACCAGAGGCGCGACAGACGGCGACGTTACCAGAGGCGCGACAGACGGCGACATTACCAGAGAGACGCGACAGACGGCGACGTTACCAGAGGCGCGACAGACGGCGACGTTACCAGAGGCGCGACAGACGGCGACGTTACCAGAGGCGCGACAGACGGCGACGTTACCAGAGGCGCGACAGACGGCGACGTTACCAGAGGCGCGACAGACGGCGACGTTACCAGAGGCGCGACAGACGGCGACATTACCAGAGAGACGCGACAGACGGCGACGTTACCAGAGAGGCACGACAGACGGCGACGTTACCAGAGACGACAGAAGGTTAGTTACCAGAGAGGCGCGACAGACGGCGACGTTACCAGAGAGGCGCGACAGACGGCGACGTTACCAGAGGCGCGACAGACGGCGACGTTACCAGAGAGGCGCGACAGACTGCGACGTTACCAGAGAGGCACGACAGACGGCGACGTTACCAGAGACGACAGAAGGTTAGTTACCAGAGAGGCGCGACAGACGGCGACGACAGAAGGTCAGTTACCAGAGAGACGACAGAAGGTTAGTTACCAGAGAGACGACAGAAGGTTAGTTACCAGAGAGACGACAGAAGGTTAGTTACCAGAGAGACGACAGAAGGTTAGTTACCAGAGAGACGACAGAAGGTTAGTTACCAGAGAGACGACAGAAGGTTAGTTACCAGAGAGACGACAGAAGGTTAGTTACCAGAGAGACGACAGAAGGTTAGTTACCAGAGAGACGACAGAAGGTTAGTTACCAGAGAGACGACAGAAGGTTAGTTACCAGAGAGACGACAGAAGGTTAGTTACCAGAGAGACGACAGAAGGTTAGTTACCCAATACAGTAGTCTCCAGGGTTAACTCGCCTCGTGTTGGTATTTGTCAGACTTCGCTATGGCTTTGCCTGTTCCACTGATTCTTCTGATCTGAAGGGATAAACCAGGGTCAGTACAATATTAGGGGACCGGTAGAGTAGGAGATGAGTAGGGGACAAGCAGAGTAGGAGATGAGTAGGGGACTAGCAGAGTAGGGGACTAGTAGAGTAGGAGACTAGCAGAGTAGGGGACTAGTAGAGTAGGAGACTAGCAGAGTAGGGGACTAGTAGAGTAGGGGACTAGCAGAGTAGGGGACAAGCAGAGTAGGGGACTAGTAGAGTAGGAGACTAGCAGAGTAGGGGACTAGTAGAGTAGGGGACTAGCAGAGTAGGGGACTAGCAGGATATCACTGTTTAACTTCACTAGGGTAGGGGGCAACATTCGGGAATTTTGGATGAAAAGCATGCCCAAACTAAACTGCCTGCTACTCAGTCCCAGAAGCTAGGATATGCATAGATTTGGATAGAAAACCCTCAAAAGTGTCCAAAGTGGTTCAAATAATGTCTGAGTATAGCAGAACTGATTTGGCAGGTGAAAACCTGAGAAAAAAATCCACCCAGGAAGTAGATTTTTGGTTGTTTGTTCTAGTTCTCTATACAATGCCATTACAGTATCCTTTGACTTATGACTGTTGCTATGCAGTTCCTATGCCTTCCACGAGATGTCAGCAGTATTTAGAAATGGTTTCAGGTGTGTTATTCTGAAAAATGCAGGAGTAACAGTAGTCTGAATGACTGGACCCTACAGTGTCAGAGCTTTTTCATGCTCAATCCCGAGAGCGTGCCTTTCTTGCTTATATTGACAACGTTATTGTCCGGTTGACATATTATCGATTATTCAGGCTAAAAACAACCTGAGGATGGAATATAAAACATTGTTTGACATGTTTCTATGAACTTGACGGATACAATTGGGATATTTTGTCTGCCTGTTGTAACTGAGCCGTGGATTACTGAAGAAAACAAAAACAGAGGTTTTTGGATATAGAGACTATCGAACAAAAGGAAGATTTATTGAATAAATGAAAGTCTTAGATGATCTTCATATGGTTTCACTAAGGTAAGGGATTCATTTTCTCTCAATTTCTGACTTGTGCAACTCTGCTTAGCTGGTTACTGTTTTGTAATGATTTGTCTGCTGGGCGATGTTCTCAAATAATCACATTGGTATGCTTTCGCCGTAAAGACTTTTGAAATCTGACAGTGGTTGGATTCACAAGAAGTTCATATTTAAAACTATGTATAACACTTGTATGTTTTCAGATTTTTAAAATAATGAGTGAGGTTATTAATGCAAGCTCAGTTGAGGTAGTGACTGAAAAGCATCAGGTAGTTTCAGGACTGTTGACATTAGTCATCATCATCACTGATTGGCATCTCATGTGGGCTGGTTGTTTTGGGCCTCTAGTAGTAAGGGGCAGAGAGAGAGCTACTTACTCCCTTCTCCTCTAGGTGGCGTAGTCTGGCCTCCAGCTTGGCACGGTTCTCAACTCCCATCTCAGCGTTTGTGTCCTCTCCCAGGGCATCGTAGCGGATCGCCAGAGATGCTTTGGCTGCCAGCATCCTGGAGATCTGAGAGGAGAGAAAGAAGCTTGACTAGAACACGACAGCAGTACTGTAGAGTGGAGAGACATTCTGATTAGAACTAGATCACACCTGGAACACGACAGCAGTACTGTAGAGTGGAGAGACATTCTGATTAGAACTAGATCACACCTGGAACACGACAACAGTACTGTAGTGTGGAGAGACATTCAGATTAGAACTAGATCACACCTGGAACATGACAGCAGTACTGTAGTGTGGAGAGACATTCAGATTAGAACTAGATCACACCTGGAACATGACAACAGTACTGTAGTGTGGAGAGACATTCAGATTAGAACTAGATCACACCTGGAACATGACAACAGTACTGTAGAGTGGAGAGACATTCAGATTAGAACTAGATCACACCTGGAACATGACAGCAGTACTGTAGAGTGGAGAGACATTCAGATTAGAACTAGATCACACCTGGAACATGACAGCAGTACTGTAGAGTGGAGAGACATTCTGATTAGAACTAGATCACACCTGGAACATGACAGCAGTACTGTAGAGTGGAGAGACATTCTGATTAGAACTAGATCACACCTGGAACACGACAGCAGTACTGTAGAGTGGAGAGACATTCTGATTAGAACTAGATCACACCTGGAACATGACAGCAGTACTGTAGAGTGGAGAGACATTCTGATTAGAACTAGATCACACCTGGAACATGACAGCAGTACTGTAGAGTGGAGAGACATTCAGATTAGAACTAGATCACACCTGGAACATGACAGCAGTACTGTAGAGTGGAGAGACATTCTGATTAGAACTAGATCACACCTGGAACATGACAGCAGTACTGTAGTGTGGAGAGACATTCTGATTAGAACTAGATCACACCTGGAACACGACAGCAGTACTGTAGAGTGGAGAGACATTCTGATTAGAACTAGATCACACCTGGAACATGACAGCAGTACTGTAGAGTGGAGAGACATTCTGATTAGAACTAGATCACACCTGGAACATGACAGCAGTACTGTAGAGTGGAGAGACATTCTGATTAGAACTAGATCACACCTGGAACACGACAACAGTACTGTAGAGTGGAGAGACATTCTGATTAGAACTAGATCACACCTGGAACATGACAGCAGTACTGTAGAGTGGAGAGACATTCTGATTAGAACTAGATCACACCTGGAACACGACAGCAGTACTGTAGAGTGGAGAGACATTCTGATTAGAACTAGATCACACCTGGAACATGACAGCAGTACTGTAGAGTGGAGAGACATTCTGATTAGAACTAGATCACACCTGGAACATGACAGCAGTACTGTAGAGTGGAGAGACATTCAGATTAGAACTAGATCACACCTGGAACATGACAGCAGTACTGTAGAGTGGAGAGACATTCTGATTAGAACTAGATCACACCTGGAACATGACAGCAGTACTGTAGAGTGGAGAGACATTCAGATTAGAACTAGATCACACCTGGAACATGACAGCAGTACTGTAGAGTGGAGAGACATTCTGATTAGAACTAGATCACACCTGGAACATGACAGCAGTACTGTAGAGTGGAGAGACATTCTGATTAGAACTAGATCACACCTGGAACACGACAGCAGTACTGTAGTGTGGAGAGACATTCTACTTCTAGTGATGGCTGGAACAAAAGCCTCACCTTGCCCTTGTTCTTGGCCGAGGTCTGTCCCACCAGAGAGGCGTGGTAGATGAGACCATATTTGGGCGTGTCTCTGCGCGTCTTCAGGGCTCTGAACAGGGCCTTCTCTGCTCCCAGGATCTGGACTGTGGAGGCCGGGTGCTTTGCCAGGTTCAACAGGGACCCTGTCAGAGAGAACCAGATAATTTAGGAGCAGTTTGGGCGTTTCCAGCTGCCTATTACAGGTGTCTAGGTAAAAGGTTTTAATTCAAGCTCAGATGAGGTAGTGACTGAAAAGCATCAGGTATCAGGATTGTGACATATAGTCATCATAATCACTGCTTGTTTTGTGTTGTGAATGATTCCTGCTGTGTGATTGGCCGTTAGATCATGACTCACCAGCGTGTGAGATGAGCCGTGCCCCTACCAGTTCCCCCACCATGACAGTCAGGTTGGGAGCGTGTTCTTCAGATAGTCGTACAGTTGGGTGCGGTACTCTGTAATCTCTATCACCTGGTCACACAGGTGCATGTTGCCGATGTCCTCTGACACCTCCGTTCCCATGGAGATCTCTGCAGCCAGTTTGACCTCTGCCTCCACCTCCTCGGGGAGATGCTCAGACAGGTCGGTGGTTGCCACGTTGGTACGAGCGCCTATCTTCCGGACACTCTTGCAGTAGGCCAGGTTGTCAGTGATGATCTTCCCCACCTCAGGGAAGTGCCAGCCGTACCACTCCCTACAGCGCATGATGTAGTTGTTGAGCTCCTTGTCCAGGTCATCCAGCAGAGCTGCACAGATCAAAACACTAGTTACACCTGTTACTGAGCTACAGCCCATAATACTAGTCACACCTGTTACTGAGCTACAGCCCATAATACTAGTCACACCTGTTACTGAGCTACAGCCCATAATACTAGTTACACCTGTTACTGAGCTACAGCCCATAATACTAGTTACACCTGCTACTGAGCTACAGCCCATAATACTAGTCACACCTGTCTACAGCCCATAATACTAGTTACACCTGTTACTGAGCTACAGCCCATAATACTAGTCACACCTGTTACTGAGCTACAGCCCATAATACTAGTCACACCTGTTACTGAGCTACAGCCCATAATACTAGTCACACCTGTTACTGAGCTACAGCCCATAATACTAGTCACACCTGTCTACAGCCCATAATACTAGTTACACCTGTTACTGAGCTACAGCCCATAATACTAGTCACACCTGTTACTGAGCTACAGCCCATAATACTAGTCACACCTGTTACTGAGCTACAGCCCATAATACTAGTCACACCTGTCTACAGCCCATAATACTAGTTACACCTGTTACTGAGCTACAGCCCATAATACTAGTCACACCTGTTACTGAGCTACAGCCCATAATACTAGTCACACCTGTCTACAGCCCATAATACTAGTTACACCTGTTACTGAGCTACAGCCCATAATACTAGTCACACCTGTTACTGAGCTACAGCCCATAATACTAGTCACACCTGTCTACAGCCCATAATACTAGTTACACCTGCTACTGAGCTACAGCCCATAATACTAGTTACCCCTGCTACAGCAATAATACTAGTTACACCTGTTACTGAGCTACAGCAATAATACTAGTTACACCTGTTACTGAGCTACAGCCCATAATACTAGTCACACCTGTCTACAGCCCATAATACTAGTTACCCCTGTTACTGAGCTACAGCCCATAATACTAGTCACACCTGTCTACAGCCCATAATACTAGTTACACCTGTTACTGAGCTACAGCCCATAATACTAGTTACACCTGTTACTGAGCTACAGCCCATAATACTAGTCACACCTGTCTACAGCCCATAATACTAGTTACACCTGTTACTGAGCTACAGCCCATAATACTAGTCACACCTGTTACTGAGCTACAGCCCATAATACTAGTTACACCTGTTACTGAGCTACAGCCCATAATACTAGTTACACCTGTTACTGAGCTACAGCCCATAATACTAGTTACACCTGTTACTGAGCTACAGCCCATAATACTAGTTACACCTGTTACTGAGCTACAGCCCATAATACTAGTCACACCTGTTACTGAGCTACAGCCCATAATACTAGTCACACCTGTTACTGAGCTACAGCCCATAATACTAGTCACACCTGTCTACAGCCCATAATACTAGTTACACCTGTTACTGAGCTACAGCCCATAATACTAGTCACACCTGTTACTGAGCTACAGCCCATAATACTAGTCACACCTGTCTACAGCCCATAATACTAGTTACACCTGTTACTGAGCTACAGCCCATAATACTAGTTACACCTGTTACTGAGCTACAGCCCATAATACTAGTCACACCTGTCTACAGCCCATAATACTAGTCACACCTGTCTACAGCCCATAATACTAGTTACACCTGTTACTGAGCTACAGCCCATAATACTAGTTACACCTGTTACTGAGCTACAGCCCATAATACTAGTTACACCTGTTACTGAGCTACAGCCCATAATACTAGTTACACCTGTTACTGAGCTACAGCCCATAATACTAGTTACACCTGTTACTGAGCTACAGCCCATAATACTAGTTACCCCTGCTACAGCAATAATACTAGTTACACCTGTTACTGAGCTACAGCCCATAATACTAGTCACACCTGTTACTGAGCTACAGCCCATAATACTAGTTACACCTGTTACTGAGCTACAGCCCATAATACTAGTTACACCTGTTACTGAGCTACAGCCCATAATACTAGTTACACCTGTTACTGAGCTACAGCCCATAATACTAGTCACACCTGTTACTGAGCTACAGCCCATAATACTAGTTACACCTGTTACTGAGCTACAGCCCATAATACTAGTCACACCTGTTACTGAGCTACAGCCCATAATACTAGTCACACCTGTTACTGAGCTACAGCCCATAATACTAGTCACACCTGTCTACAGCCCATAATACTAGTTACACCTGTTACTGAGCTACAGCCCATAATACTAGTCACACCTGTTACTGAGCTACAGCCCATAATACTAGTCACACCTGTCTACAGCCCATAATACTAGTTACACCTGTTACTGAGCTACAGCCCATAATACTAGTTACACCTGTTACTGAGCTACAGCCCATAATACTAGTCACACCTGTCTACAGCCCATAATACTAGTCACACCTGTCTACAGCCCATAATACTAGTTACACCTGTTACTGAGCTACAGCCCATAATACTAGTTACACCTGTTACTGAGCTACAGCCCATAATACTAGTTACACCTGTTACTGAGCTACAGCCCATAATACTAGTTACACCTGTTACTGAGCTACAGCCCATAATACTAGTTACACCTGTTACTGAGCTACAGCCCATAATACTAGTTACACCTGTTACTGAGCTACAGCCCATAATACTAGTTACACCTGTTACTGAGCTACAGCCCATAATACTAGTCACACCTGTTACTGAGCTACAGCCCATAATACTAGTTACACCTGTTACTGAGCTACAGCCCATAATACTAGTCACACCTGTCTACAGCCCATAATACTAGTTACACCTGTTACTGAGCTACAGCCCATAATACTAGTTACACCTGTTACTGAGCTACAGCCCATAATACTAGTTACCCCTGCTACAGCCATAATACTAGTTACCCCTGCTACAGCCATAATACTAGTCACACCTGTTACTGAGCTACAGCCCATAATACTAGTTACACCTGTTACTGAGCTACAGCCCATAATACTAGTCACACCTGTTACTGAGCTACAGCCCATAATACTAGTCACACCTGTCTACAGCCCATAATACTAGTTACACCTGTTACTGAGCTACAGCCCATAATACTAGTCACACCTGTTACTGAGCTACAGCCCATAATACTAGTCACACCTGTTACTGAGCTACAGCCCATAATACTAGTCACACCTGTCTACAGCCCATAATACTAGTCACACCTGTTACTGAGCTACAGCCCATAATACTAGTTACACCTGTTACTGAGCTACAGCCCATAATACTAGTCACACCTGTTACTGAGCTACAGCCCATAATACTAGTTACACCTGCTACTGAGCTACAGCCCATAATACTAGTTACCCCTGCTACAGCAATAATACTAGTTACACCTGTTACTGAGCTACAGCAATAATACTAGTTACACCTGTTACTGAGCTACAGACCATAATACTAGTCACACCTGTTACTGAGCTACAGCCCATAATACTAGTTACCCCTGCTACTGAGCTACAGCCATAATACTAGTTACACCTCTTACTGAGCTACAGCCCATAATACTAGTTACCCCTGCTACAGCCATAATACTAGTTACACCTGTTACTGAGCTACAGCCCATAATACTAGTCACACCTGTTACTGAGCTACAGCCCATAATACTAGTTACCCCTGCTACTGAGCTACAGCCCATAATACTAGTTACCCCTGCTACAGCCATAATACTAGTTACCCCTGCTACTGAGCTACAGCCCATAATACTAGTTACCCCTGCTACAGCCATAATACTAGTTACACCTGTTACTGAGCTACAGCCATAATACTAGTTACACCTGTTACTGAGCTACAGCCCATAATACTAGTTACCCCTGCTACAGCCATAATACTAGTTACCCCTGCTACAGCCATAATACTAGTCACACCTGTTACTGAGCTACAGCCCATAATACTAGTTACCCCTGCTACTGAGCTACAGCCATAATACTAGTTACACCTGTTACTGAGCTACAGCCCATAATACTAGTTACCCCTGCTACAGCCATAATACTAGTTACACCTGTTACTGAGCTACAGACCATAATACTAGTCACACCTGTTACTGAGCTACAGCCCATAATACTAGTTACCCCTGCTACTGAGCTACAGCCCATAATACTAGTTACCCCTGCTACTGAGCTACAGCCATAATACTAGTCACACCTGTCTACAGCCCATAATACAAGTTACACCTGTTACTGAGCTACAGCCATAATACTAGTCACACCTGGCTACAGCCATAATACTAGTCACACCTGTCTACAGCCCATAATACTAGTTACACCTGTTACTGAGCTACAGACCATAATACTAGTCACACCTGTTACTGAGCTACAGCCCATAATACTAGTTACCCCTGCTACTGAGCTACAGCCCATAATACTAGTCACACCTGTCTACAGCCCATAATACTAGTTACACCTGTTACTGAGCTACAGCCCATAATACTAGTCACACCTGTTACTGAGCTACAGCCCATAATACTAGTCACACCTGTCTACAGCCCATAATACTAGTTACACCTGTTACTGAGCTACAGCCCATAATACTAGTCACACCTGTTACTGAGCTACAGCCCATAATACTAGTCACACCTGTCTACAGCCCATAATACTAGTTACACCTGTTACTGAGCTACAGCCCATAATACTAGTTACCCCTCTTACTGAGCTACAGCCCATAATACTAGTCACACCTGTCTACAGCCCATAATACTAGTTACACCTGTTACTGAGCTACAGCCATAATACTAGTCACACCTGTCTACAGCCCATAATACTAGTCACACCTGTCCACAGCCCATAATACTAGTTACCCCTCTTACTGAGCTACAGCCCATAATACTAGTTACCCCTCTTACTGAGCTACAGCCCATAATACTAGTCACACCTGTCTACAGCCCATAATACTAGTTACACCTGTTACTGAGCTACAGCCATAATACTAGTCACACCTGTCTACAGCCCATAATACTAGTCACACCTGTTACTGAGCTACAGCCCATAATACTAGTCACACCTGTCTACAGCCCATAATACTAGTTACACCTGTTACTGAGCTACAGCCATAATACTAGTCACACCTGTCTACAGCCCATAATACTAGTCACACCTGCTACTGAGCTACAGCCCATAATACTAGTCACACCTGTTACTGAGCTACAGCCCATAATACTAGTCACACCTGTCTACAGCCCATAATACTAGTTACCCCTGCTACTGAGCTACAGCCCATAATACTAGTTACACCTGCTACTGAGCTACAGCCATAATACTAGTCACACCTGTCTACAGCCCATAATACAAGTTACACCTGTTACTGAGCTACAGCCATAATACTAGTCACACCTGTCTACAGCCCATAATACTAGTCACACCTGTTACTGAGCTAAAGCCCATAATACTAGTTACCCCTGCTACTGAGCTACAGCCATAATACTAGTCACACCTGTCTACAGCCCATAATACTAGTTACACCTGCTACTGAGCTACAGCCCATAATACTAGTCACACCTGTCTACAGCCCATAATACTAGTCACAAATGTCTACAGCCCATAATACTAGTTACACCTGCTACTGAGCTACAGCCATAATACTAGTCACACCTGTCTACAGCCCATAATACTAGTTACACCTTCTACTGAGCTACAGCCCATAATACTAGTTACCCCTGCTACAGCAATAATACTAGTTACACCTGTTACTGAGCTACAGACCATAATACTAGTCACACCTGTTACTGAGCTACAGCCCATAATACTAGTTACCCCTGCTACTGAGCTACAGCCATAATACTAGTCACACCCGTCTACACACCATAATACTAGTCACACCCGTCTACACACCATAATACTAGTCACACCCGTCTACACACCATAATACTAGTCACACCCGTCTACACACCATAATACTAGTCACACCCGTCTACAGACCATAATACTAGTCACACCCGTCTACAGACCATAATACTAGTCACACCCGTCTACAGACCATAATACTAGTCACACCCGTCTACAGACCATAATACTAGTCACACCCGTCTACACACCATAATACTAGTCACACCCGTCTACACACCATAATACTAGTCACACCCGTCTACACACCATAATACTAGTCACACCCGTCTACACACCATAATACTAGTCACACCCGTCTACACACCATAATACTAGTCACACCCGTCTACACACCATAATACTAGTCACACCCGTCTACACACCATAATACTAGTCACACCCGTCTACACACCATAATACTAGTCACACCCGTCTACACACCATAATACTAGTCACACCCGTCTACAGACCATAATACTAGTCACACCCGTCTACAGACCATAATACTAGTCACACCCGTCTACAGACCATAATACTAGTCACACCCGTCTACAGACCATAATACTAGTCACACCCGTCTACAGACCATAATACTAGTCACACCCGTCTACAGACCATAATACTAGTCACACCCGTCTACAGACCATAATACTAGTCACACCCGTCTACAGACCATAATACTAGTCACACCCGTCTACAGACCATAATACTAGTCACACCCGTCTACAGACCATAATACTAGTCACACCTGTCTACAGACCATAATACTAGTCACACCTGTCTACAGACCATAATACTAGTCACACCTGTCTACAGACCATAATACTAGTCACACCTGTCTACAGACCATAATACTAGTCACACCTGTCTACAGACCATAATACTAGTCACACCTGTCTACAGACCATAATACTAGTCACACCTGTCTACAGACCATAATACTAGTCACACCTGTCTACAGACCATAATACTAGTCACACCTGTCTACAGACCATAATACTAGTCACACCTGTCTACAGACCATAATACTAGTTGTTTTATGTTGTCCCTTTACATGGACAGAGTAAGACAGGGATGAGCAACAGGCTTCCACTGGCCCACCTCCTGTAGGCCCGCGGACCCACATCCCTGTACTGGGGAGAGAACTCACCTCATTGGCCTGTCAGCGTTTTGTTGTGTTATTGATAAGTTAACCCGTTCGACTAACTTACCAATCACAGTAGTCAAATTACCGACCAGGGCCCATTGATCAGCCATCTTAAAAACTGCACTAATGTGCCTACAGTCTATAGCAGAATTGTAGGAAATGAACACTAAAAGTTCAATTCTCTTCACTGTCACGTGAGGGGGCCGCTAAAATGTTTTCCTTGCAAGGTGTGGGGGGGTGGGTAATGATGTGAGATGTGTTGCGGCCCCTCGTGAGGTTTTTGTGGCCCCCACCCCCATCAAAGATGCCCATCCCTGGTCTAAGAGGAGGTACTTACAGATGGCTTGAACGATCATGGTATCCACTTTGTCAGGGCTGAACTTCAGCTTGTAGCGGGACAAACTGAGGAAACAGAAACAAGTCAGGATCTGCCATAGCAGCCTTTCAGGTCTTCTATGAATACGACAGAGGGAGGTGCTGCCTCAGGGGTAGTGACGAATGCTGAGGAAATCCACACCAGGTTTCAGACAGCATGATATAATCATCGGCAACACACACTACATATTGATGTGAGTAAATTATAAAGTGTTTGTAATGTCTTTTGTTATAAGACTAGTTGGCGTCATTTAATGGGATCCTAATCAATCCAAAACACCAAGCGTTGTCTGTGTTCCACCCTACCTGTGAGCCAGTCCCAGAGACATGGTGCTGATCTCCCAGGGGGCTGCCCAGTGATCATGGACTCCATCTGTGTCCTGATGGTCTACCACGTTGCAGCCAAGCCGTTGTTGCTCCTAGACGTTTCCACTTCACAATAACAGGGGCAACTCTAGTAAGGCAGAAATTTGGCTAACAGACTTGTTGGAATGGTGGCATCCTATGACGGTGCCACATTGTAAGTTACTGAGCTATTCAGTAAGGCCATTCTATTGCCAATATAAAAAATAAATATATTTCACTTCTATTAAACCAGGTAGGCCAGTTGAGAACAAGTTCTCATTTGCAACTGTGTCCTGGCCAAGATAAAGAATAGCAATTTGACACAACAACAGAGTTACACATGGAATAAACAAAACAGTCAATAGAAAAAGTATATATACAGTGAGTGCAATGAGGTAAGATAAGGGAGGTACGGCAATAAATGGGCCATGGTGGCAAAGCAATTACAATATAGCGATTAAACACTGGAATGGTGGATGTGCAGAAGATTAATGTGCAATTAGAGATGATAAATAAATACAGTATGGGGATGAGGTAGGTAGCTGTTTACAGATGGGCTATGATCAGGTGCAGTGATCTGTGAGCTGCTCTGATGGCAATGTTTGTCTATGGAGATTGCATGGTTGTGTGCTCGATTTTATCAGCCATGGATGTGGCTAAAATAGCCGAATCCACTAATTTGACAGGGTGTCCACATACACTACATATACAAACGACTGTTATAGTTCCAACATTTAGACACAGGACATTAGTAATATGTATTTATTCATAGACTCAACATTGTTGGGGGTGAGTTCAACAGCCGGCTGCTGTCAGTGTTTGTTATGATGGTTAAGGTTAGCTGTGGTCTCAGCTGTAGTGAGGAATACTGCTGAACAGCTAAAGGCTTCTGCATGCTTCCCATCCCAAACAGTTGGGGTTAGTTAGTGCATATCTTCAGAAACGTGTTTGTTTGGTCTTCGGTCAGGTGTCTTCCCCGGATGTTTGGGGCAGCAGGGTAGCCTAGCGGTTAGAGCGTTGGACTAGTAACCGGAAGGTTGCAAGTTCAAACCCCCGAACTGACAAGGTAAAAATCTGTCGTTCTGCCCCTGAACAGGCAGTTAACCCACTGTTCCTAGGCAATCATTGAAAATAAGAATTTGTTCTTAACCGACTTGCCTAGTTAAATAAAGGTAAAAATAAAAAACAAAAACTTACTCGTTTTCCATGCACATTTTCAAACTTCATAAATACTGCACCATACAGCTTACGTAGATTTAAAATTGTAAAAATAAAAATAAGGAAAAAAACATGCCATCTTCAATTATTTCTGACTAGTTTCGGGAAGTGTATACTGGCTATGGCTTCTCAAGTTGGACAAACACTACTATTGCCGCTTAGTATGCGAACACGCTGTTGGTTCACCTAGCTGAAGCATGCAGAAGCCTTGACTGACAGCCCTTGTGCACTAACTGGTAAACTATAGTGAGCAACAACAGGAGAGGTGAAAGTATTCTGTCTACCTGCCAAGGCCTCTGTTGTGTCCTGGAATTTCTCAGTGCTTCAACTTCACTCTGGAAGGAGAAATGGTGGCGACATGTTATTTGTCAACTCCAGAAACATGTTCCTTATGCTGATAATGTGTAATACTACTGTTCATTGACAACGTATTCCCCTCGAATCTAAACACTCCTCTCTCCAGACATGGGGCCATAACTCACACTTGGTTGGCCTTCTCCGGAGTTCCGAACTCCTCCCATAAACTGTCCACCTCTTGGAGCTTTGACTCATCGAGGACCTGAAACAAAAAAGGTTTAAAGTTCTATCAAGTACACGGACATACCATACATTAATTACATTAAAGCAACTCGGTTTACATGTGTTGTCATTAAAACCCGTCAGTAATGTGTGACAAGAAAGCCAGCACGCGGTCCCTCCAAAGTACCACGCACCAGTTATGGAAGAGAAGCCTATTTGAAATGTTGGGTAAACATTGGCAACAAATAAATGATTTAACTTCGAAACTAGAACGGGTTCAAATAGTTGCATAATTACTAAAGCCAAGTCCAAGGTAGCAGAGTATCTGTATATCCAGCAGATCTAGGTAACTAAAGCCAAGTCCAAGGTAGCAGAGTATCTGTATATCCAGCAGATCTAGGTAACTAAAGCCAAGTCCAAGGTAGCAGAGTATCTGTATATCCAGCAGATCTAGGTAACTAAAGCCAAGTCCAAGGTAGCAGAGTATCTGTATATCCAGCAGATCTAGGTAACTAAAGCCAAGTCCAAGGTAGCAGAGTATCTGTATATCCAGCAGATCTAGGTAACTAAAGCCAAGTCCAAGGTAGCAGAGTATCTGTATATCCAGCAGATCTAGGTAACTAAAGCCAAGTCCAAGGTAGCAGAGTATCTGTATATCCAGCAGATCTAGGTAACTAAAGCCAAGTCCAAGGTAGCAGAGTATCTGTATATCCAGCAGATCTAGGTAACTAAAGCCAAGTCCAAGGTAGCAGAGTATCTGTATATCCAGCAGATCTAGGTAACTAAAGCCAAGTCCAAGGTAGCAGAGTATCTGTATATCCAGCAGATCTAGGTAACTAAAGCCAAGTCCAAGGTAGCAGAGTATCTGTATATCCAGCAGATCTAGGTAACTTGCCACATACAACGTGGTTGCTTAACTGCAGCGTGTTGAATGAGAAGGCCTCGTTGCGGTAAAGGTTTGCATGCGAGAACTACCACGACGACCTAAATAGAGAAGCCATGTGTACTATAAACAATGTTAAACAGGTCTTGACATTTAAATACTTTGTATTTTAATACAATATCTAGCTACTCCAGGAAAACAACGTATTTAGCTAGCTACACCGCGAACCTGGTTCAATGATTGAAAATTGTCATGCACCCATCTAACATTATTAGAATGTAGAATATAACTTTAGCTAAATACTCACTTTAAATATTGCATAACCAGCAGCGGTTTCAAATAAAACAAGCATCTCTGACGCTTTTTCACCAAGTTTAAGCCCGAAACAAACTTATATCCAAGAAAGGCTTCGCTAGTCGCAGTTCCAACCGGAATGTGTTCCACGAGGTGATCTGTGTGCCTCACCCGGAAGTACGTCCTCTCTCTAACATCGCGAGAAGTGGCAGAGTGAACTATTTGGAGACAAACAAATCCGACGAGAACATTTTGGTCGCGAACCGCGTACACGTATTTTGCAGTTGTTATTGCGCTTATGTTCCTAGCGCCAACAGTGCATGTTCCTTCCATACAGTAAAACCTTGCAGTACAAAACGATACACACAAATCACCCCAAAGTAAGACAGGAATTAATCAAATCAAATAAAACGTATATATAAAAGTTTACTGTCACACACCAGTTAGTTGTTTTACAGGGTCAGCTATAGTAAGTAGTACGGAGACCCATTTTTGCGTACAGTTGTTATTTTGATGAATGTATTTGCAATTTTGACAGTACAATATATTTTTTATTAATGTTTTTATGTGTTTAAAAAACATTTTCGAAATGCATTTACTGTTTTGCAAAAGTTGTGTGTCTTGTGGACTCTGTTTTGAAAATCGACATTGTTCCAAAGAAATGCTTGTATGTGATTGAGAGAAACTAATACATACAGACAGTTGCTTGTGAGACATGTTGGATCCTGTATTTTACATTATAGCTATTACCATATATATGATTGAATATTATCTGCTGTTGGCTTGTGTGGATGTATGTATGTGGTATGCAACATAGCTGACTTGAAAGAAAATACAGAGAAGCATGAAGGCAGGAAGTGTTCAAATGAGCGGGGAGGGGGGCACATTCAGAGCGGGGTGTTGCCAGGTGCGAGATAACCGTATGGAGCATGAGAGCCTGGATGTTCTTCACAAGCAAGTTACATCTATCAACAGAAGCGCCAAGAGGCGGGGACCCGCCTGAGCGCCTGCAATAGGCTGAGCAAGTTTAAACCACGCCCAGTCTCTACTGTGATAGGCCAACAGACGGGTTGGAACTGTCTATCACAGTATAAAGAATACTGTTTACATATATCCTGTCAGTTCTCTGTTCTGCCCTGCGTGGTATTACAGTGAGCCCGTATATACGAAAGTTGCATTTGCCATGTATTACTTAGCTAATAAAAAATACATAGTATAAAATCGGTGACTCATTGTTATATTTATCCTGATACCAGATTTGAATTTACGCAACTCTAACAGACAGTCCATGTTACCAGTACATTACTTTAGCACATTTCATAGTTAATTCTGTATAGTCTTCTACTGTATATATTTCCAATCATAAAAAAAAAATTTTTACTACTACTTTACTTAGCTATGTGTGTATATTTTTGATCATGCACTGTTGAGGAAAGTTTGCAAGTAAGTATCCCGTGCACGTGACGAAAAATCTTTGATTGGAAGATGAACGCACCCCATTCCCAACAGCTATCGTAGTCAATAAAACGGTGACCGATTTGACCAGCACTATCGAGCCATCATTGATATTGAAATGAAGTTGCTCAATGTGAAAATACAATATAGACCAACGAAGCAACTCTGTTTCCTCTGTCTGATTTCTCTTTACAATGAAAGGGGGTGCACCGTTCCTGGAAGTACTGCAATACCAGGTCGATGCGTGGAGTGGACGGAGCAAGCCCCTATTCCATCTCCCTATTCCAAAAATCAATTTAATATATGGTCCCCAGATAGGGGACGTATCAGATATTAAACTGATAAGAACAGATTTTTTTTATTTTGGAAAAGTTGTATTTACACATTTCCTTTAAAAACAGCTCATACATTTTTTACATCATTTATACACATAAAAACGGCAATAAAGGCATAAAACACAGCATTTGAAAGTTACATTTAAATTTGTTAAAAAGTACATGTTGTTAAAACCAATGAAAACAACCATGAATAAAAGTACTTTCCTTGTAAAAACATCAAATCTGTAAAAGCCATTTAAAATGTGTACTAATGATCTAACAAGGGTCAAACATTTTTAAGACATGAAAAACATGTTAAAAAGTCACTTTGTTAAAAGGCTGTCTTCGGTCCCTTGTACAGGAACGGGGTAGGTCCTTATCAAACTCGCCTCATCCTGCTCCTCTGAATAAAGTACCATCCCTTCCGTCGGGGCCCAGAGGAGATCCCTCCCCTAGGCGCATCGCCCTAGGCGCCGCAGCGCTGTCAGGCCGTGGCCGCCGGGACCTAGGGTGTTGTGGGGGACCCTTCGCCTGGGGTCGAGGCCCCCTTCCTTCCGTACCATCCCAGGGCTTCCATGGCTACCATGGCCACTGCCTGGGGGGTGGTCTCTACGCTTTTCCCTACCAGCAGGTTGCGTGAGGACCACAGTTCTTCCTTCAGGCACGTGAGGGTGGGCCAGAACTTTGTGAAGGCCTTTGATGGAATAGGCCTTCAGCCTACCCCATACAGCACGAGCTGAGGTGTTAGGTCCTCCCTGCTGTCCTCCCTGCTGCTGTTAGGTCCTCCCTGCTAACCCTGCTGGCAGACACAGGGTGATCAGGAGGCCTGCTTCCTTCCACAGGTCCCTGGCAGCTCTGCACTCCCAGAGCATGTGCCTCACCGACTCTTCTTGGCCGCAGCCTGGTCGGGGGCACGCGGATGTCCTCGCCATGCCCCGTGAGTGCATAACGGCCCTGACCGGGAGGATCTCGTGGGCGACCATCCAGGACAGGTCCCGATGCCGATTCAGGAGAGCAGGATGGGCCACGTTGCGCCAGACCGTTGTGGGCTCGCCTAGAGACGACAGAAGGTTAGTTACCAGAGACGACAGAAGGTTAGTTATCAGAGAGATACGACAGAAGGTCAGTTACCAGATAGACACGACAGAAGGTTAGTTACCAGAGAGAAACGACAGAAGGTCAGTTACCAGAGAGACACGACAGAAGGTCAGTTACCAGAGAGACACGACAGAAGGTCAGTTACCAGAGAGACACGACAGAAGGTTAGTTACCAGAGAGACACGACAGAAGGTCAGTTACCAGAGAGACACGACAGAAGGTCAGTTACCAGAGAGACACGACAGAAGGTTAGTTATCAGAGAGAAATGACAGAAGGTTAGTTACCAGAGAGACACGACAGAAGGTCAGTTACCAGAGAGACACGACAGAAGGTTAGTTACCAGAGAGAAATGACAGAAGGTTAGTTACCAGAGAGACACGACAGAAGGTTAGTTACCAGAGAGACACGACAGAAGGTCGGTTACCAGAGAGACACGACAGAAGGTTAGTTACCAGAGACGACAGAAGGTCAGTTACCAGAGAGACGCCAGAAGGTTAGTTACCAGAGAGACGACAGAAGGTTAGTTACCAGAGAGACGAGAAAGACGGTTAGTTACCAGAGAGACGAGACAGACGGTTAAGTTACCAGAGAGACGAGACAGACGGTTAAGTTACCAGAGAGACGACAGAAGGTTAGTTACCAGAGAGAAGACAGAAGGTTAGTTGCCAGAGAGACGACAGAAGGTTAGTTGCCAGAGAGACGGCAGAAGGTTAGTTACCAGAGAGACGCGACAGAAGGTTATTTACCAGAGAGACGCCACAGAAGGTTAGTTACCAGAGAGACGACAGAAGGTTAGTTACCAGAGAGACGCGACAGAAGGTTAGTTACCAGAGAGACGAGACAGAAGGTTAGTTACCAGAGAGACGACAGAAGGTCAGTTACCAGAGAGACGACAGAAGGTTAGTTACCAGAGAGACGACAGAAGGTTAGTTACTAGAGAGACGAGACAGAAGGTTAGTTACCAGAGAGACGAGACAGACGGTTAAGTTACCAGAGAGACGACAGAAGGTTAGTTACCAGAGAGATGACAGAAGGTTAGTTACCAGAGAGACGAGACAGAAGGTTAGTTACCAGTAGGGGACTAGCAGAGTAGGGGACTAGCAGAGTAGGCGACCACAGTAGGGGGCTAGCAGAGTAGGGGACTAGCAGAGTAGGAAACTAGCAGAGTAGGGGACCACAGTAGGGGACTAGCAGAGTAGGGGACTAGTAGAGTAGGGGACCAGCAGAGTAGGGGACTAGTAGAGTAGGGGACCAGCAGAGTAGGGGACCACAGTAGGGGACTAGCAGAGTAGGGGACCAGCAGAGTAGGAGACCACAGTAGGGGACTAGCAGAATAGGGGACTAGCAGAGTAGGGAACCACAGTAGGGGAAGAGTATGGGACCACAGTAGGGGGCTAACAGAGTAGGGGATTAGCAGAGTAGGGGACTAGCAGAGTAGGGGACTAGCAGAGTAGGGGACCACGGTAGGGGACTAGTAGTGTAGGGGACTAGCAGAGTAGGGGACCACAGTAGGGGACTAGCAGAGTAGGGGACCACAGTAGGGGACTAGCAGAGTAGGGGACTAGCAGAGTAGGGGACCACAGTAGGGGACTACTAGAGTAGGGGACTAGCAGAGTAGGGGACCACAGTAGGGGACTAGCTGAGTAGGGGACTAGCAGAGTAGGAAACTAGCAGAGTAGGGGACCACAGTAGGGGACTAGCAGAGTAGGGGACTAGTAGAGTAGGGGACCAGCAGAGTAGGGGACCACAGTAGGGGACTAGCAGAGTAGGGGACTAGCAGAGTAGGGAACTAGCAGAGTAAGGAACTAGCAGAGTAGGGGACCACAGTAGGGGACTAGCAGAGTAGGGAACTAGCACAGTAGGGGACCACAGTAGGGGACTAGCAGAGTAGGGGACTAGCAGAGTAGGGAACTAGCAGAGTAGGGAACTAGCAGAGTAGGGGACCACAGTAGGGGACTAGCAGAGTAGGGGACCACAGTAGGGGACTAGCAGAGTAGGGGACCCCAGTAGGGGACTAGCAGAGTAGGGGACCCCAGTAGGGGACTAGCAGAGTAGGGGACCACAGTAGGTGACTAGCAGAGTAGGGGACCACAGTAGGGGACTAGTAGAGTAGGGGACTAGCAGAGTAGGGGACCACAGTAGGGGACTAGCAGAGTAGGGGACTAGCAGAGTAGGGGACCACAGTAGGGGGCTAGCAGAGTAGGGGACTAGCAGAGTAGGGGACCACAGTAGGGGACTAGCATAGTAGGGGACTAGTAGAGTAGGAGATCCGGCAGAGTAGGGGACTAGCAGAGTAGGGAACTAGCAGAGTAGGAAACTAGCAGAGTAGGGGACCACAGTAGGGGACTAGCAGAGTAGGGAACTAGCACAGTAGGGGACCACAGTAGGGGACTAGCAGAGTAGGGGACTAGCAAAGTAGGGGACTAGCAGAGTAGGGGACCACAGTAGGGGACTAGCAGAGTAGGGGACCACAGTAGGTGACTAGCAGAGTAGGGGACCACAGTAGGGGACTAGCAGAGTAGGAAACTAGCAGAGTAGGGGACCACAGTAGGGGACTAGCAGAGTAGGGGACTAGTAGAGTAGGGGACCAGCAGAGTAGGGGACTAGTAGAGTAGGGGACCAGCAGAGTAGGGGACCACAGTAGGGGACTAGCAGAGTAGGGGACCAGCAGAGTAGGAGACCACAGTAGGGGACTAGCAGAATAGGGGACTAGCAGAGTAGGGAACCACAGTAGGGGAAGAGTATGGGACCACAGTAGGGGGCTAACAGAGTAGGGGATTAGCAGAGTAGGGGACTAGCAGAGTAGGGGACTAGCAGAGTAGGGGACCACGGTAGGGGACTAGTAGTGTAGGGGACTAGCAGAGTAGGGGACCACAGTAGGGGACTAGCAGAGTAGGGGACCACAGTAGGGGACTAGCAGAGTAGGGGACTAGCAGAGTAGGGGACCACAGTAGGGGACTACTAGAGTAGGGGACTAGCAGAGTAGGGGACCACAGTAGGGGACTAGCTGAGTAGGGGACTAGCAGAGTAGGAAACTAGCAGAGTAGGGGACCACAGTAGGGGACTAGCAGAGTAGGGGACTAGTAGAGTAGGGGACCAGCAGAGTAGGGGACCACAGTAGGGGACTAGCAGAGTAGGGGACTAGCAGAGTAGGGAACTAGCAGAGTAAGGAACTAGCAGAGTAGGGGACCACAGTAGGGGACTAGCAGAGTAGGGAACTAGCACAGTAGGGGACCACAGTAGGGGACTAGCAGAGTAGGGGACTAGCAGAGTAGGGAACTAGCAGAGTAGGGAACTAGCAGAGTAGGGGACCACAGTAGGGGACTAGCAGAGTAGGGGACCACAGTAGGGGACTAGCAGAGTAGGGGACCCCAGTAGGGGACTAGCAGAGTAGGGGACCCCAGTAGGGGACTAGCAGAGTAGGGGACCACAGTAGGTGACTAGCAGAGTAGGGGACCACAGTAGGGGACTAGTAGAGTAGGGGACTAGCAGAGTAGGGGACCACAGTAGGGGACTAGCAGAGTAGGGGACTAGCAGAGTAGGGGACCACAGTAGGGGGCTAGCAGAGTAGGGGACTAGCAGAGTAGGGGACCACAGTAGGGGACTAGCATAGTAGGGGACTAGTAGAGTAGGAGATCCGGCAGAGTAGGGGACTAGCAGAGTAGGGAACTAGCAGAGTAGGAAACTAGCAGAGTAGGGGACCACAGTAGGGGACTAGCAGAGTAGGGAACTAGCACAGTAGGGGACCACAGTAGGGGACTAGCAGAGTAGGGGACTAGCAAAGTAGGGGACTAGCAGAGTAGGGGACCACAGTAGGGGACTAGCAGAGTAGGGGACCACAGTAGGTGACTAGCAGAGTAGGGGACCACAGTAGGGGACTAGTAGAGTAGGGAACTAGCAGAGTAGGGGACCACAGTCGGGGACTAGCAGAGTAGGGGACTAGCAGAGTAGGGGACCACAGTAGGGGGCTAGCAGAGTAGGGGACTAGCATAGTAGGGGACCACAGTAGGGGACTAGCAGAGTAGGGGACTAGCAGAGTAGGGGACCACAGTAGGGGGCTAGCAGAGTAGGGGACTAGCAGAGTAGGAAACTAGCAGAGTAGGGGACTAGTAGAGTAGGGGACCAGCAGAGTAGGGGACTAGTAGAGTAGGGGACCAGCAGAGTAGGGGACCACAGTAGGGGACTAGCAGAGTAGGGGACCAGCAGAGTAGGAGACCACAGTAGGGGACTAGCAGAATAGGGGACTAGCAGAGTAGGGGACTAGCAGAGTAGGGGACCACGGTAGGGGACTAGTAGTGTAGGGGACTAGCAGAGTAGGGAACTAGCAGAGTAGGGAACTAGCAGAGTAGGGGACCACAGTAGGGGACTAGCAGAGTAGGGGACCACAGTAGGGGACTAGCAGAGTAGGGGACTAGCAGAGTAGGGGACCACAGTAGGGGACTAGCAGAGTAGGGGACTAGCAGAGTAGGGGACCACAGTAGGGGACTAGCTGAGTAGGGGACTAGCAGAGTAGGAAACTATCAGAGTAGGGGACCACAGTAGGGGACTAGCAGAGTAGGGGACTAGTAGAGTAGGGGACCAGCAGAGTAGGGAACCACAGTAGGGGACTAGCAGAGTAGGGGACCAGCAGAGTAGGAGACCACAGTAGGGGACTAGCAGAGTAGGGGACTAGCAGAGTAGGGAACTAGCAGAGTAGGAAACTAGCAGAGTAGGGGACCACAGTAGGGGACTAGCAGAGTAGGGAACTAGCACAGTAGGGGACCACAGTAGGGGACTAGCAGAGTAGGGGATTAGCAGAGTAGGGGACTAGCAGAGTAGGGGACTAGCAGAGTAGGGAACTAGCAGAGTAGGGGACCACAGTAGGGGACTAGCAGAGTAGGGGACCACAGTAGGGGACTAGCAGAGTAGGGGACCCCAGTAGGGGACTAGCAGAGTAGGGGACCACAGTAGGTGACTAGCAGAGTAGGGGACCACAGTAGGGGACTAGTAGAGTAGGGGACTAGCAGAGTAGGGGACCACAGTAGGGGACTAGCAGAGTAGGGGACTAGCAGAGTAGGGGACCACAGTAGGGGGCTAGCAGAGTAGGGGACTAGCAGAGTAGGAAACTAGCAGAGTAGGGGACCACAGTAGGGGACTAGCAGAGTAGGGGACTAGTAGAGTAGGGGACCAGCAGAGTAGGGGACTAGCAGAGTAGGGAACTAGCAGAGTAGGGAACTAGCAGAGTAGGGGACCACAGTAGGGGACTAGCAGAGTAGGGAACTAGCACAGTAGGGGACCACAGTAGGGGACTAGCCGAGTAGGGGATTAGCAGAGTAGGGGACTAGCAGAGTAGGGGACTAGCAGAGTAGGGAACTAGCAGAGTAGGGAACTAGCAGAGTAGGGGACCACAGTAGGGGACTAGCAGAGTAGGGGACCACAGTAGGGGACTAGCAGAGTAGGGGACCCCAGTAGGGGACTAGCAGAGTAGGGGACTAGCAGAGTAGGGGACCACAGTAGGGGACTAGCAGAGTAGGGGACCCCAGTAGGGGACTAGCAGAGTAGGGGACCACAGTAGGTGACTAGCAGAGTAGGGGACCACAGTAGGGGACTAGTAGAGTAGGGGACTAGCAGAGTAGGGGACCACAGTAGGGGACTAGCAGAGTAGGGGACTAGCAGAGTAGGGGACCACAGTAGGGGGCTAGCAGAGTAGGGGACTAGCAGAGTAGGAAACTAGCAGAGTAGGGGACCACAGTAGGGGACTAGCAGAGTAGGGGACTAGTAGAGTAGGGGACCAGCAGAGTAGGGGACTAGTAGAGTAGGGGACCACAGTAGAGGACTAGCAGAGTAGGGGACCAGCAGAGTAGGAGACCACAGTAGGGGACTAGCAGAATAGGGGACTAGCAGAGTAGGGAACCACAGTAGGGGACTAGCAGAGTATGGGACCACAGTAGGGGGCTAACAGTGTAGGGGATTAGCAGAGTAGGGGACTAGCAGAGTAGGGGACTAGCAGAGTAGGGAACTAGCAGAGTAGGGAACTAGCAGAGTAGGGGACCACAGTAGGGGACTAGCAGAGTAGGGGACCACAGTAGGGGACTAGCAGAGTAGGGGACCCCAGTAGGGGACTAGCAGAGTAGGGGACTAGCAGAGTAGGGGACCACAGTAGGGGACTAGCAGAGTAGGGGACCCCAGTAGGGGACTAGCAGAGTAGGGGACCACAGTAGGTGACTAGCAGAGTAGGGGACCACAGTAGGGGACTAGTAGAGTAGGGGACTAGCAGAGTAGGGGACCACAGTAGGGGACTAGCAGAGTAGGGGACTAGCAGAGTAGGGGACCACAGTAGGGGGCTAGCAGAGTAGGAAACTAGCAGAGTAGGGGACCACAGTAGGGGACTAGCAGAGTAGGGGCCTAGTAGAGTAGGGGACCAGCAGAGTAGGGGACTAGTAGAGTAGGGGACCAGCAGAGTAGGGGACTAGTAGAGTAGGGGACCAGCAGAGTAGGGGACCACAGTAGAGGACTAGCAGAGTAGGGGACCAGCAGAGTAGGAGACCACAGTAGGGGACTAGCAGAATAGGGGACTAGCAGAGTAGGGAACCACAGTAGGGGACTAGCAGAGTATGGGACCACAGTAGGGGGCTAACAGAGTAGGGGATTAGCAGAGTAGGGGACTAGCAGTGTAGGGGACTAGCAGAGTAGGGGACCACGGTAGGGGACTAGTAGTGTAGGGGACTAGCAGAGTAGGGAACTAGCAGAGTAGGGAACTAGCAGAGTAGGGGACCACAGTAGGGGACTAGCAGAGTAGGGGACCACAGTAGGGGACTAGCAGAGTAGGGGACTAGCAGAGTAGGGGACCACAGTAGGGGACTAGCAGAGTAGGGGACTAGCAGAGTAGGGGACCACAGTAGGGGACTAGCTGAGTAGGGGACTAGCAGAGTAGGAAACTAGCAGAGTAGGGGACCAGCAGAGTAGGGGACCACAGTAGGGGACTAGTAGAGTAGGGGACCAGCAGAGTAGGGGACCACAGTAGGGGACTAGCAGAGTAGGGGACCAGCAGAGTAGGAGACCACAGTAGGGGACTAGCAGAGTAGGGGACTAGCAGAGTAGGGATCTAGCAGAGTAGGGAACTAGCAGAGTAGGGAACTAGCAGAGTAGGGGACCACAGTAGGGGACTAGCAGAGTAGGGAACTAGCACAGTAGGGGACCACAGTAGGGGACTAGCAGAGTAGGGGATTAGCAGAGTAGGGGACTAGCAGAGTAGGGGACTAGCAGAGTAGGGAACTAGCAGAGTAGGGAACTAGCAGAGTAGGGGACCACAGTAGGGGACTAGCAGAATAGGGGACCACAGCAGGGGACTAGCAGAGTAGGGGACCCCAGTAGGGGACTAGCAGAGTAGGGGACCACAGTAGGGGACTAGTAGAGTAGGGGACTAGCAGAGTAGGGGACCACAGTAGGGGACTAGCAGAGTAGGGGACTAGCAGAGTAGGGGACCACAGTAGGGGGCTAGCAGAGTAGGGGACTAGCAGAGTAGGAAACTAGCAGAGTAGGGGACCACAGTAGGGGACTAGCAGAGTAGGGGACTAGTAGAGTAGGGGACCAGCAGAGTAGGGGACTAGTAGAGTAGGGGACCAACAGAGTAGGGGGCCACAGTAGAGGACTAGCAGAGTAGGGGACTAGCAGAGTAGGAGACCACAGTAGGGGACTAGCAGAATAGGGGACTAGCAGAGTAGGGAACCACAGTAGGGGACTAGCAGAGTATGGGACCACAGTAGGGGGCTAACAGAGTAGGGGATTAGCAGAGTAGGGGACTAACAGAGTAGGGGACTAGCAGAGTAGGGAACTAGCAGAGTAGGGAACTAGCAGAGTAGGGGACCACAGTAGGGGACTAGCAGAGTAGGGGACCACAGTAGGGGACTAGCAGAGTAGGGGACCCCAGTAGGGGACTAGCAGAGTAGGGGACTAGCAGAGTAGGGGACCACAGTAGGGGACTAGCAGAGTAGGGGACCCCAGTAGGGGACTAGCAGAGTAGGGGACCACAGTAGGTGACTAGCAGAGTAGGGGACCACAGTAGGGGACTAGTAGAGTAGGGGACTAGCAGAGTAGGGGACCACAGTAGGGGACTAGCAGAGTAGGGGACCACAGTAGGGGGCTAGCAGAGTAGGAAACTAGTAGAGTAGGGGACTAGCAGAGTAGGGGACTAGTAGAGTAGGGGACCAGCAGAGTAGGGGACTAGTGGAGTAGGGGACCAGCAGAGTAGGGGACCACAGTAGAGGACTAGCAGAGTAGGGGACCAGCAGAGTAGGAGACCACAGTAGGGGACTAGCAGAATAGGGGACTAGCAGAGTAGGGAACCACAGTAGGGGACTAGCAGAGTATGGGACCACAGTAGGGGGCTAACAGAGTAGGGGATTAGCAGAGTAGGGGACTAGCAGAGTAGGGGACTAGCAGAGTAGGGGACCACGGTAGGGGACTAGTAGTGTAGGGGACTAGCAGAGTAGGGAACTAGCAGAGTAGGGAACTAGCAGAGTAGGGGACCACAGTAGGGGACTAGCAGAGTAGGGGACCACAGTAGGGGACTAGCAGAGTAGGGGACTAGCAGAGTAGGGGACCACAGTAGGGGACTAGCAGAGTAGGGGACTAGCAGAGTAGGGGACCACAGTAGGGGACTAGCTGAGTAGGGGACTAGCAGAGTAGGAAACTAGCAGAGTAGGGGACCACAGTAGGGGACTAGCAGAGTAGGGGACTAGTAGAGTAGGGGACCAGCAGAGTAGGGGACCACAGTAGGGGACTAGCAGAGTAGGGGACCAGCAGAGTAGGAGACCACAGTAGGGGACTAGCAGAGTAGGGGACTAGCAGAGTAGGGAACTAGCATAGTAGGGAACTAGCAGAGTAGGGAACTAGCAGAGTAGGGGACCACAGTAGGGGACTAGCAGAGTAGGGAACTAGCACAGTAGGGGACCACAGTAGGGGACTAGCAGAGTAGGGGATTAGCAGAGTAGGGGACTAGCAGAGTAGGGGACCACAGTAGGGGACTAGCAGAGTAGGGGATCCCAGTAGGGGACTAGCAGAGTAGGGGACCACAGTAGGGGACTAGCAGAGTAGGGGACCACAGTAGGGGACTAGCAGAGTAGGGGACCCCAGTAGGGGACTAGCAGAGTAGGGGACTAGCAGAGTAGGGGACCACAGTAGGGGACTAGTAGAGTAGGGGACTAGCAGAGTAGGGGACCACAGTAGGGGACTAGCAGAGTAGGGGACTAGCAGAGTAGGGGGGCCACAGTAGGGGACCAACAGAGTAGGGGCCACAGTAGAGGACTAGCAGAGTAGGGGACCAGCAGAGTAGGAGACCACAGTAGGGGACTAGCAGAATAGGGGACTAGCAGAGTAGGGAACCACAGTAGGGGACTAGCAGAGTATGGGACCACAGTAGGGGGCTAACAGAGTAGGGGATTAGCAGAGTAGGGGACTAGCAGAGTAGGGGACTAGCAGAGTAGGGAACTAGCAGAGTAGGGAACTAGCAGAGTAGGGGACCACAGTAGGGGACTAGCAGAGTAGGGGACCACAGTAGGGGACTAGCAGAGTAGGGGACCCCAGTAGGGGACTAGCAGAGTAGGGGACTAGCAGAGTAGGGTACCACAGTAGGGGACTAGCAGAGTAGGGGACCCCAGTAGGGGACTAGCAGAGTAGGAGACCACAGTAGGTGACTAGCAGAGTAGGAGACCACAGTAGGGGGCTAGTAGAGTAGGGGACTAGCAGAGTAGGGGACCACAGTAGGGGACTAGCAGAGTAGGGGACCACAGTAGGGGGCTAGCAGAGTAGGAAACTAGTAGAGTAGGGGACTAGCAGAGTAGGGGACTAGTAGAGTAGGGGACCAGCAGAGTAGGGGACTAGTAGAGTAGGGGACCAGCAGAGTAGGGGACCACAGTAGAGGATTAGCAGAGTAGGGGACCAGCAGAGTAGGAGACCACAGTAGGGGACTAGCAGAATAGGGGACTAGCAGAGTAGGGAACCACAGTAGGGAACTAGCAGAGTATGGGACCACAGTAGGGGGCTAACAGAGTAGGGGATTAGCAGAGTAGGGGACTAGCAGAGTAGGGGACTAGCAGAGTAGGGGACCACGGTAGGGGACTAGTAGTGTAGGGGACTAGCAGAGTAGGGAACTAGCAGAGTAGGGAACTAGCAGAGTAGGGGACCACAGTAGGGGACTAGCAGAGTAGGGGACCACAGTAGGGGACTAGCAGAGTAGGGGACTAGCAGAGTAGGGGACCACAGTAGGGGACTAGCAGAGTAGGGGACTAGCAGAGTAGGGGACCACAGTAGGGGACTAGCTGAGTAGGGGACTAGCAGAGTAGGAAACTAGCAGAGTAGGGGACCACAGTAGGGGACTAGCAGAGTAGGGGACTAGTAGAGTAGGGGACCAGCAGAGTAGGGGACCACAGTAGGGGACTAGCAGAGTAGGGGACCAGCAGAGTAGGAGACCACAGTAGGGGACTAGCAAAGTAGGGGACTAACAGAGTAGGGAACTAGCAGAGTAGGGAACTAGCAGAGTAGGGAACTAGCAGAGTAGGGGACCACAGTAGGGGACTAGCAGAGTAGGGAACTAGCACAGTAGGGGACCACAGTAGGGGACTAGCAGAGTAGGGGATTAGCAGAGTAGGGGACTAGCAGAGTAGGGGACTAGCAGAGTAGGGAACTAGCAGAGTAGGGAACTAGCAGAGTAGGGGACCACAGTAGGGGACTAGCAGAGTAGGGGACCACAGTAGGGGACTAGCAGAGTAGGGGACCCCAGTAGGGGACTAGCAGAGTATGGGACCCCAGTAGGGGACTAGCAGAGTAGGGGACCACAGTAGGTGACTAGCAGAGTAGGGGACCACAGTAAGGGACTAGTAGAGTAGGGGACTAGCAGAGTAGGGGACCACAGTAGGGGACTAGCAGAGTAGGGGACTAGCAGAGTAGGGGACCACAGTAGGGGGCTAGCAGAGTAGGGGACTAGCAGAGTAGGAAACTAGCAGAGTAGGGGACCACAGTAGGGGACTAGCAGAGTAGGGGACTAGTAGAGTAGGGGACCAGCAGAGTAGGGGACTGGTAGAGTAGGGGACCAGCAGAGTAGGGGACCACAGTAGGGGACTAGCAGAGTAGGGGACCAGCAGAGTAGGAGACCACAGTAGGGGACTAGCAGAATAGGGGACTAGCAGAGTAGGGAACCACAGTAGGGGACTAGCAGAGTATGGGACCACAGTAGGGGACTAACAGAGTAGGGGATTAGCAGAGTATGGGACTAGCAGAGTAGGGGACTAGCAGAGTAGGGGACCACGGTAGGGGACTAGTAGTGTAGGGGACTAGCAGAGTAGGGAACTAGCAGAGTAGGGAACTAGCAGAGTAGGGGACCACAGTAGGGGACTAGCAGAGTAGGGGACCACAGTAGGGGACTAGCAGAGTAGGGAACTAGCAGAGTAGGGAACTAGCAGAGTAGGGAACTAGCAGAGTAGGGGACCACAGTAGGGGACTAGCAGAGTAGGGGACCACAGTAGGGGACTAGCAGAGTAGGGGACCCCAGTAGGGGACTAGCAGAGTAGGGGACCCCAGTAGGGGACTAGCAGAGTAGGGGACCACAGTAGGTGACTAGCAGAGTAGGGGACCACAGTAGGGGACTGGTAGAGTAGGGGACTAGCAGAGTAGGGGACCACAGTAGGGGACTAGCAGAGTAGGGGACTAGCAGAGTAGGGGACCACAGTAGGGGGCTAGCAGAGTAGGGGACTAGTAGAGTAGGGGACCAGCAGAGTAGGGGACCACAGTAGGGGACTAGTAGAGTAGGGGACTAGCAGAGTAGGGGACCACAGTAGGGGACTAGCAGAATAGAGGACTAGCAGAGTAGGGAACCACAGTAGGGGACTAGCAGAGTAGGGGACTAGCAGAGTAGGGGACTAACAGAGTAGGGGACCAGCAGAGTAGGGGACTAGCAGAGTAGGGAACTAGCAGAGTAGGGAACTAGCAGAGTAGGGGACCACAGTAGGGGACTAGCAGAGTAGGGAACTAGCACAGTAGGGGACCACAGTAGGGGACTAGCAGAGTAGGGGATTAGCAGAGTAGGGGACTAGCAGAGTAGGGGACTATCAGAGTAGGGAACTAGCAGAGTAGGGAACTAGCAGAGTAGGGGACCACAGTAGGGGACTAGCAGAGTAGGGGACCACAGTAGGGGACTAGCAGAGTAGGGGACCCCAGTAGGGGACTAGCAGAGTAGGGGACTAGCAGAGTATGGGACCACAGTAGGGGACTAGCAGAGTAGGGGACCCCAGTAGGGAACTAGCAGAGTAGGGGACCACAGTAGGGGACTAGCAGAGTAGGGGACCACAGTAGGGGACTAGCAGAGTAGGGGACCCCAGTAGGGGACTAGCAGAGTAGGGGACTAGCAGAGTATGGGACCACAGTAGGGGACTAGCAGAGTAGGGGACCCCAGTAGGGGACTAGCAGAGTAGGGGACCACAGTAGGGGACTAGTAGAGTAGGGGACTAGCAGAGTAGGGGACCACAGTAGGGGACTAGCAGAGTAGGGGACTAGCAGAGTAGGGGACCACAGTAGGGGACTAGCAGAGTAGGGGACCACAGTAGGGGACTAGCAGAGTAGGGGACCACAGTAGGGGACTAGCAGAGTAGGGGACCCCAGTAGGGGACTAGCAGAGTAGGGGACTAGCAGAGTAGGGGACCACAGTAGGGGACTAGTAGAGTAGGGGACTAGCAGAGTAGGGGACCACAGTAGGGGACTAGCAGAGTAGGGGACTAGCAGAGTAGGGGGGCCACAGTAGGGGACCAACAGAGTAGGGGGCCACAGTAGAGGACTAGCAGAGTAGGGGACCAGCAGAGTAGGAGACCACAGTAGGGGACTAGCAGAATAGGGGACTAGCAGAGTAGGGAACCACAGTAGGGGACTAGCAGAGTATGGGACCACAGTAGGGGGCTAACAGAGTAGGGGATTAGCAGAGTAGGGGACTAGCAGAGTAGGGGACTAGCAGAGTAGGGAACTAGCAGAGTAGGGAACTAGCAGAGTAGGGGACCACAGTAGAGGACTAGCAGAGTAGGGGACCACAGTAGGGGACTAGCAGAGTAGGGGACCCCAGTAGGGGACTAGCAGAGTAGGGGACTAGCAGAGTAGGGGACCACAGTAGGGGACTAGCAGAGTAGGGGACCCCAGTAGGGGACTAGCAGAGTAGGAGACCACAGTAGGTGACTAGCAGAGTAGGAGACCACAGTAGGGGGCTAGGAGAGTAGGGGA
Organism: Oncorhynchus gorbuscha; assembly: GCF_021184085.1. Taxonomy (NCBI): domain Eukaryota; kingdom Metazoa; phylum Chordata; class Actinopteri; order Salmoniformes; family Salmonidae; genus Oncorhynchus; species Oncorhynchus gorbuscha. The sequence goes on from NW_025746768.1 coordinate 49,216, forward strand.
CTAGCAGAGTAGGGGACCACAGTAGGGGACTAGCAGAGTAGGGGACCACAGTAGGGGGCTAGCAGAGTAGGAAACTAGTAGAGTAGGGGACTAGCAGAGTAGGGGACTAGTAGAGTAGGGGACCAGCAGAGTAGGGGACTAGTAGAGTAGGGGACCAGCAGAGTAGGGGACCACAGTAGAGGACTAGCAGAGTAGGGGACCAGCAGAGTAGGAGACCACAGTAGGGGACTAGCAGAGTATGGGACCACAGTAGGGGACTAACAGAGTAGGGGATTAGCAGAGTATGGGACTAGCAGAGTAGGGGACTAGCAGAGTAGGGGACCACGGTAGGGGACTAGTAGTGTAGGGGACTAGCAGAGTAGGGAACTAGCAGAGTAGGGAACTAGCAGAGTAGGGGACCACAGTAGGGGACTAGCAGAGTAGGGGACCACAGTAGGGGACTAGCAGAGTAGGGAACTAGCAGAGTAGGGAACTAGCAGAGTAGGGAACTAGCAGAGTAGGGGACCACAGTAGGGGACTAGCAGAGTAGGGGACCACAGTAGGGGACTAGCAGAGTAGGGGACCCCAGTAGGGGACTAGCAGAGTAGGGGACCCCAGTAGGGGACTAGCAGAGTAGGGGACCACAGTAGGTGACTAGCAGAGTAGGGGACCACAGTAGGGGACTGGTAGAGTAGGGGACTAGCAGAGTAGGGGACCACAGTAGGGGACTAGCAGAGTAGGGGACTAGCAGAGTAGGGGACCACAGTAGGGGGCTAGCAGAGTAGGGGACTAGTAGAGTAGGGGACCAGCAGAGTAGGGGACCACAGTAGGGGACTAGTAGAGTAGGGGACTAGCAGAGTAGGGGACCACAGTAGGGGACTAGCAGAATAGAGGACTAGCAGAGTAGGGAACCACAGTAGGGGACTAGCAGAGTAGGGGACTAGCAGAGTAGGGGACTAACAGAGTAGGGGACCAGCAGAGTAGGGGACTAGCAGAGTAGGGAACTAGCAGAGTAGGGAACTAGCAGAGTAGGGGACCACAGTAGGGGACTAGCAGAGTAGGGAACTAGCACAGTAGGGGACCACAGTAGGGGACTAGCAGAGTAGGGGATTAGCAGAGTAGGGGACTAGCAGAGTAGGGGACTATCAGAGTAGGGAACTAGCAGAGTAGGGAACTAGCAGAGTAGGGGACCACAGTAGGGGACTAGCAGAGTAGGGGACCACAGTAGGGGACTAGCAGAGTAGGGGACCCCAGTAGGGGACTAGCAGAGTAGGGGACTAGCAGAGTATGGGACCACAGTAGGGGACTAGCAGAGTAGGGGACCCCAGTAGGGAACTAGCAGAGTAGGGGACCACAGTAGGGGACTAGCAGAGTAGGGGACCACAGTAGGGGACTAGCAGAGTAGGGGACCCCAGTAGGGGACTAGCAGAGTAGGGGACTAGCAGAGTATGGGACCACAGTAGGGGACTAGCAGAGTAGGGGACCCCAGTAGGGGACTAGCAGAGTAGGGGACCACAGTAGGGGACTAGTAGAGTAGGGGACTAGCAGAGTAGGGGACCACAGTAGGGGACTAGCAGAGTAGGGGACTAGCAGAGTAGGGGACCACAGTAGGGGACTAGCAGAGTAGGGAACTAGCAGAGTAGGGAACTAGCAGAGTAGGGGACCACAGTAGGGGACTAGCAGAGTAGGGAACTAGCACAGTAGGGGACCACAGTAGGGGACTAGCAGAGTAGGGGATTAGCAGAGTAGGGAACTAGCAGAGTAGGGGACTAGCAGAGTAGGGAACTAGCAGAGTAGGGAACTAGCAGAGTAGGGGACCACAGTAGGGGACTAGCAGAGTAGGGGACCACAGTAGGGGACTAGCAGAGTAGGGGACCCCAGTAGGGGACTAGCAGAGTAGGGGACTAGCAGAGTAGGGGACCACAGTAGGGGACTAGCAGAGTAGGGGACCCCAGTAGGGGACTAGCAGAGTAGGGGACCACAGTAGGTGACTAGCAGAGTAGGGGACCACAGTAGGGGACTAGTAGAGTAGGGGACTAGCAGAGTAGGGGACCACAGTAGGGGACTAGCAGAGTAGGGGACTAGCAGAGTAGGGGACCACAGTAGGGGACTAGCAGAGTAGGGGACTAGCAGAGTAGGAAACTAGCAGAGTAGGGGACCACAGTAGGGGACTAGCAGAGTAGGGGACTAGTAGAGTAGGGGACCAGCAGAGTAGGGGACTAGTAGAGTAGGGGACCAGCAGAGTAGGGGACCACAGTAGAGGACTAGCAGTGTAGGGGACCAGCAGAGTAGGAGACCACAGTAGGGGACTAGCAGAATAGGGGACTAGCAGAGTAGGGAACCACAGTAGGGGACTAGCAGAGTATGGGACCACAGTAGGGGGCTAACAGAGTAGGGGATTAGCAGAGTAGGGGACTAGCAGAGTAGGGGACTAGCAGAGTAGGGAACTAGCAGAGTAGGGAACTAGCAGAGTAGGGGACCACAGTAGGGGACTAGCAGAGTAGGGGACCACAGTAGGGGACTAGCAGAGTAGGGGACCCCAGTAGGGGACTAGCAGAGTAGGGGACTAGCAGAGTAGGGGACCACAGTAGGGGACTAGCAGAGTAGGGGACCACAGTAGGTGACTAGCAGAGTAGGGGACCACAGTAGGGGACTAGTAGAGTAGGGGACTAGCAGAGTAGGGGACCACAGTAGGGGACTAGCAGAGTAGGGGACTAGCAGAGTAGGGGACCACAGTAGGGGGCTAGCAGAGTAGGGGACTAGCAGAGTAGGAAACTAGCAGAGTAGGGGACCACAGTAAGGGACTAGCAGAGTAGGGGACTAGTAGAGTAGGGGACCAGCAGAGTAGGGGACTAGTAGAGTAGGGGACCAGCAGAGTAGGGGACCACAGTAGAGGACTAGCAGAGTAGGGGACCAGCAGAGTAGGAGACCACAGTAGGGGACTAGCAGAATAGGGGACTAGCAGAGTAGGGAACCACAGTAGGGGACTAGCAGAGTATGGGACCACAGTAGGGGATTAGCAGAGTAGGGGACTAGCAGAGTAGGGGACCACGGTAGGGGACTAGTAGTGTAGGGGACTAGCAGAGTAGGGAACTAGCAGAGTAGGGAACTAGCAGAGTAGGGGACCACAGTAGGGGACTAGCAGAGTAGGGGACCACAGTAGGGGACTAGCAGAGTAGGGGACTAGCAGAGTAGGGGACCACAGTAGGGGACTAGCAGAGTAGGGGATTAGCAGAGTAGGGGACTAGCAGAGTAGGGGACTAGCAGAGTAGGGAACTAGCAGAGTAGGGAACTAAGCAGAGTAGGGGACCACAGTAGGGGACTAGCAGAGTAGGGGACCACAGTAGGGGACTAGCAGAGTAGGGGACCCCAGTAGGGGACTAGCAAAGTAGGGGACTAGCAGAGTAGGGGACCCCAGTAGGGGACTAGCAGAGTAGGGGACCACAGTAGGTGACTAGCAGAGTAGGGGACCACAGTAGGGGACTAGTAGAGTAGGGGACTAGCAGAGTAGGGGACCACAGTAGGGGACTAGCAGAGTAGGGGACTAGCAGAGTAGGGGACCACAGTAGGGGGCTAGCAGAGTAGGGGACTAGCAGAGTAGGGGACTAGTAGAGTAGGGGACCAGCAGAGTAGGGGACTAGCAGAGTAGGGAACTAGCAGAGTAGGGAACTAGCAGAGTAGGGGACCACAGTAGGGGACTAGCAGAGTAGGGAACTAGCACAGTAGGGGACCACAGTAGGGGACTAGCAGAGTAGGGGATTAGCAGAGTAGGGGACTAGCAGAGTAGGGGACTAGCAGAGTAGGGAACTAGCAGAGTAGGGAACTAGCAGAGTAGGGGACCACAGTAGGGGACTAGCAGAGTAGGGGACCACAGTAGGGGACTAGCAGAGTAGGGGACCCCAGTAGGGGACTAGCAGAGTAGGGGACTAGCAGAGTAGGGGACTAGCAGAGTAGCGGACCACAGTAGGGGACTAGCAGGGTAGGGAACTAGCAGAGTAGGGAACTAGCAGAGTAGGGGACCACAGTAGGGGACTAGCAGAGTAGGGGACCACAGTAGGAGACTAGCAGAGTAGGGGACTAGCAGAGCAGGGAACTAGCAGAGTAGGGAACTAGCAGAGTAGGGGACCACAGTAGGGGACTAGCAGAGTAGGGGACCACAGTAGGGGACTAGCAGAGTAGGGGACCACAGTAGGGGACTAGCAGAGTAGGGGACCCCAGTAGGGGACTAGCAGAGTAGGGGACTAACAGAGTAGGGGACCACAGTAGGGGACTAGCAGAGTAGGGACCCCAGTAGGGGACTAGCAGAGTAGGGGACCGCAGTAGGTGACTAGCAGAGTAGGGGACCACAGTAGGGGACTAGCAGAGTAGGGGACCACAGTAGGGGACTAGCAGAGTAGGGGACTAGCAGAGTAGGGGACCACAGTAGGGGGCTAGCAGAGTAGGGAACTAGCACAGTAGGGGACCACAGTAGGGGACTAGCAGAGTAGGGGATTAGCAGAGTAGGGGACTAGCAGAGTAGGGGACTAGCAGAGTAGGGAACTAGCAGAGTAGGGAACTAGCAGAGTAGGGGACCACAGTAGGGGACTAGCAGAGTAGGGGACCACAGTAGGGGACTAGCAGAGTAGGGGACCCCAGTAGGGGACTAGCAGAGTAGGGGACCCCAGTAGGGGACTAGCAGAGTAGGGGACCACAGTAGGTGACTAGCAGAGTAGGGGACCACAGTAGGGGACTGGTAGAGTAGGGGACTAGCAGAGTAGGGGACCACAGTAGGGGACTAGCAGAGTAGGGGACTAGCAGAGTAGGGGACCACAGTAGGGGGCTAGCAGAGTAGGGGACTAGTAGAGTAGGGGACCAGCAGAGTAGGGGACCACAGTAGGGGACTAGTAGAGTAGGGGACTAGCAGAGTAGGGGACCACAGTAGGGGACTAGCAGAATAGAGGACTAGCAGAGTAGGGAACCACAGTAGGGGACTAGCAGAGTAGGGGACTAGCAGAGTAGGGGACTAACAGAGTAGGGGACCAGCAGAGTAGGGGACTAGCAGAGTAGGGAACTAGCAGAGTAGGGAACTAGCAGAGTAGGGGACCACAGTAGGGGACTAGCAGAGTAGGGAACTAGCACAGTAGGGGACCACAGTAGGGGACTAGCAGAGTAGGGGATTAGCAGAGTAGGGGACTAGCAGAGTAGGGGACTATCAGAGTAGGGAACTAGCAGAGTAGGGAACTAGCAGAGTAGGGGACCACAGTAGGGGACTAGCAGAGTAGGGGACCACAGTAGGGGACTAGCAGAGTAGGGGACCCCAGTAGGGGACTAGCAGAGTAGGGGACTAGCAGAGTATGGGACCACAGTAGGGGACTAGCAGAGTAGGGGACCCCAGTAGGGAACTAGCAGAGTAGGGGACCACAGTAGGGGACTAGCAGAGTAGGGGACCACAGTAGGGGACTAGCAGAGTAGGGGACCCCAGTAGGGGACTAGCAGAGTAGGGGACTAGCAGAGTATGGGACCACAGTAGGGGACTAGCAGAGTAGGGGACCCCAGTAGGGGACTAGCAGAGTAGGGGACCACAGTAGGGGACTAGTAGAGTAGGGGACTAGCAGAGTAGGGGACCACAGTAGGGGACTAGCAGAGTAGGGGACTAGCAGAGTAGGGGACCACAGTAGGGGACTAGCAGAGTAGGGAACTAGCAGAGTAGGGAACTAGCAGAGTAGGGGACCACAGTAGGGGACTAGCAGAGTAGGGAACTAGCACAGTAGGGAACCACAGTAGGGGACTAGCAGAGTAGGGGATTAGCAGAGTAGGGAACTAGCAGAGTAGGGGACTAGCAGAGTAGGGAACTAGCAGAGTAGGGAACTAGCAGAGTAGGGGACCACAGTAGGGGACTAGCAGAGTAGGGGACCACAGTAGGGGACTAGCAGAGTAGGGGACCCCAGTAGGGGACTAGCAGAGTAGGGGACTAGCAGAGTAGGGGACCACAGTAGGGGACTAGCAGAGTAGGGGACCCCAGTAGGGGACTAGCAGAGTAGGGGACCACAGTAGGTGACTAGCAGAGTAGGGGACCACAGTAGGGGACTAGTAGAGTAGGGGACTAGCAGAGTAGGGGACCACAGTAGGGGACTAGCAGAGTAGGGGACTAGCAGAGTAGGGGACCACAGTAGGGGACTAGCAGAGTAGGGGACTAGCAGAGTAGGAAACTAGCAGAGTAGGGGACCACAGTAGGGGACTAGCAGAGTAGGGGACTAGTAGAGTAGGGGACCAGCAGAGTAGGGGACTAGTAGAGTAGGGGACCAGCAGAGTAGGGGACCACAGTAGAGGACTAGCAGTGTAGGGGACCAGCAGAGTAGGAGACCACAGTAGGGGACTAGCAGAATAGGGGACTAGCAGAGTAGGGAACCACAGTAGGGGACTAGCAGAGTATGGGACCACAGTAGGGGGCTAACAGAGTAGGGGATTAGCAGAGTAGGGGACTAGCAGAGTAGGGGACTAGCAGAGTAGGGAACTAGCAGAGTAGGGAACTAGCAGAGTAGGGGACCACAGTAGGGGACTAGCAGAGTAGGGGACCACAGTAGGGGACTAGCAGAGTAGGGGACCCCAGTAGGGGACTAGCAGAGTAGGGGACTAGCAGAGTAGGGGACCACAGTAGGGGACTAGCAGAGTAGGGGACCCCAGTAGGGGACTAGCAGAGTAGGGGACCACAGTAGGTGACTAGCAGAGTAGGGGACCACAGTAGGGGACTAGTAGAGTAGGGGACTAGCAGAGTAGGGGACCACAGTAGGGGACTAGCAGAGTAGGGGACTAGCAGAGTAGGGGACCACAGTAGGGGGCTAGCAGAGTAGGGGACTAGCAGAGTAGGAAACTAGCAGAGTAGGGGACCACAGTAAGGGACTAGCAGAGTAGGGGACTAGTAGAGTAGGGGACCAGCAGAGTAGGGGACTAGTAGAGTAGGGGACCAGCAGAGTAGGGGACCACAGTAGAGGACTAGCAGAGTAGGGGACCAGCAGAGTAGGAGACCACAGTAGGGGACTAGCAGAATAGGGGACTAGCAGAGTAGGGAACCACAGTAGGGGACTAGCAGAGTATGGGACCACAGTAGGGGATTAGCAGAGTAGGGGACTAGCAGAGTAGGGGACCACGGTAGGGGACTAGTAGTGTAGGGGACTAGCAGAGTAGGGAACTAGCAGAGTAGGGAACTAGCAGAGTAGGGGACCACAGTAGGGGACTAGCAGAGTAGGGGACCACAGTAGGGGACTAGCAGAGTAGGGGACTAGCAGAGTAGGGGACCACAGTAGGGGACTAGCAGAGTAGGGGATTAGCAGAGTAGGGGACTAGCAGAGTAGGGGACTAGCAGAGTAGGGAACTAGCAGAGTAGGGAACTAAGCAGAGTAGGGGACCACAGTAGGGGACTAGCAGAGTAGGGGACCACAGTAGGGGACTAGCAGAGTAGGGGACCCCAGTAGGGGACTAGCAAAGTAGGGGACTAGCAGAGTAGGGGACCCCAGTAGGGGACTAGCAGAGTAGGGGACCACAGTAGGTGACTAGCAGAGTAGGGGACCACAGTAGGGGACTAGTAGAGTAGGGGACTAGCAGAGTAGGGGACCACAGTAGGGGACTAGCAGAGTAGGGGACTAGCAGAGTAGGGGACCACAGTAGGGGGCTAGCAGAGTAGGGGACTAGCAGAGTAGGGGACTAGTAGAGTAGGGGACCAGCAGAGTAGGGGACTAGCAGAGTAGGGAACTAGCAGAGTAGGGAACTAGCAGAGTAGGGGACCACAGTAGGGGACTAGCAGAGTAGGGAACTAGCACAGTAGGGGACCACAGTAGGGGACTAGCAGAGTAGGGGATTATAGCAGAGTAGGGGACTAGCAGAGTAGGGGACTAGCAGAGTAGGGAACTAGCAGAGTAGGGAACTAGCAGAGTAGGGGACCACAGTAGGGGACTAGCAGAGTAGGGGACCACAGTAGGGGACTAGCAGAGTAGGGGACCCCAGTAGGGGACTAGCAGAGTAGGGGACTAGCAGAGTAGGGGACTAGCAGAGTAGGGGACCACAGTAGGGGACTAGCAGGGTAGGGAACTAGCAGAGTAGGGAACTAGCAGAGTAGGGGACCACAGTAGGGGACTAGCAGAGTAGGGGACCACAGTAGGAGACTAGCAGAGTAGGGGACTAGCAGAGCAGGGAACTAGCAGAGTAGGGAACTAGCAGAGTAGGGGACCACAGTAGGGGACTAGCAGAGTAGGGGACCACAGTAGGGGACTAGCAGAGTAGGGGACCACAGTAGGGGACTAGCAGAGTAGGGGACCCCAGTAGGGGACTAGCAGAGTAGGGGACTAACAGAGTAGGGGACCACAGTAGGGGACTAGCAGAGTAGGGGACCCCAGTAGGGGACTAGCAGAGTAGGGGACCGCAGTAGGTGACTAGCAGAGTAGGGGACCACAGTAGGGGACTAGCAGAGTAGGGGACCACAGTAGGGGACTAGCAGAGTAGGGGACTAGCAGAGTAGGGGACCACAGTAGGGGGCTAGCAGAGTAGGGAACTAGCACAGTAGGGGACCACAGTAGGGGACTAGCAGAGTAGGGGATTAGCAGAGTAGGGGACTAGCAGAGTAGGGGACTAGCAGAGTAGGGAACTAGCAGAGTAGGGAACTAGCAGAGTAGGGGACCACAGTAGGGGACTAGCAGAGTAGGGGACCACAGTAGGGGACTAGCAGAGTAGGGGACCCCAGTAGGGGACTAGCAAAGTAGGGGACTAGCAGAGTAGGGGACCCCAGTAGGGGACTAGCAGAGTAGGGGACCACAGTAGGTGACTAGCAGAGTAGGGGACCACAGTAGGGGACTAGTAGAGTAGGGGACTAGCAGAGTAGGGGACCACAGTAGGGGACTAGCAGAGTAGGGGACTAGCAGAGTAGGAGACCACAGTAGGGGGCTAGCAGAGTAGGGGACTAGCAGAGTAGGGGACTAGTAGAGTAGGGGACCAGCAGAGTAGGGGACTAGCAGAGTAGGGAACTAGCAGAGTAGGGAACTAGCAGAGTAGGGGACCACAGTAGGGGACTAGCAGAGTAGGGAACTAGCACAGTAGGGGACCACAGTAGGGGACTAGCAGAGTAGGGGATTAGCAGAGTAGGGGACTAGCAGAGTAGAGGACTAGCAGAGTAGGGAACTAGCAGAGTAGGGAACTAGCAGAGTAGGGGACCACAGTAGGGGACTAGCAGAGTAGGGGACCACAGTAGGGGACTAGCAGAGTAGGGGACCCCAGTAGGGGACTAGCAGAGTAGGGGACTAGCAGAGTAGGGGACCACAGTAGGGGACTAGCAGAGTAGGGGACCCCAGTAGGGGACTAGCAGAGTAGGGGACCACAGTAGGTGACTAGCAGAGTAGGGGACCACAGTAGGGGACTAGTAGAGTAGGGGACTAGCAGAGTAGGGGACCACAGTAGGGGACTAGCAGAGTAGGGGACTAGCAGAGTAGGGGACCACAGTAGGGGACTAGCAGAGTAGGGGACTAGCAGAGTAGGAAACTAGCAGAGTAGGGGACCACAGTAGGGGACTAGCAGAGTAGGGGACTAGTAGAGTAGGGGACCAGCAGAGTAGGGGACTAGTAGAGTAGGGGACCAGCAGAGTAGGGGACCACAGTAGAGGACTAGCAGTGTAGGGGACCAGCAGAGTAGGAGACCACAGTAGGGGACTAGCAGAATAGGGGACTAGCAGAGTAGGGAACCACAGTAGGGGACTAGCAGAGTATGGGACCACAGTAGGGGGCTAACAGAGTAGGGGATTAGCAGAGTAGGGGACTAGCAGAGTAGGGGACTAGCAGAGTAGGGAACTAGCAGAGTAGGGAACTAGCAGAGTAGGGGACCACAGTAGGGGACTAGCAGAGTAGGGGACCACAGTAGGGGACTAGCAGAGTAGGGGACCCCAGTAGGGGACTAGCAGAGTAGGGGACCACAGTAGGAGACTAGCAGAGTAGGGGACTAGCAGAGCAGGGAACTAGCAGAGTAGGGAACTAGCAGAGTAGGGGACCACAGTAGGGGACTAGCAGAGTAGGGGACCACAGTAGGGGACTAGCAGAGTAGGGGACCCCAGTAGGGGACTAGCAGAGTAGGGGACTAGCAGAGTAGGGAACTAGCAGAGTAGGGAACTAGCAGAGTAGGGGACCACAGTAGGGGACTAGCAGAGTAGGGGACCACAGTAGGGGACTAGCAGAGTAGGGGACCCCAGTAGGGGACTAGCAGAGTAGGGGACTAGCAGAGTAGGGGACCACAGTAGGGGACTAGCAGAGTAGGGGACCCCAGTAGGGGACTAGCGGAGTAGGGGACCACAGTAGGTGACTAGCAGAGTAGGGGACCACAGTAGGGGACTAGTAGAGTAGGGGACTAGCAGAGTAGGGGACCACAGTAGGGGACTAGCAGAGTAGGGGACTAGCAGAGTAGGGGACCACAGTAGGGGACTAGCAGAGTAGGGGACTAGCAGAGTAGGAAACTAGCAGAGTAGGGGACCACAGTAGGGGACTAGCAGAGTAGGGGACTAGTAGAGTAGGGGACCAGCAGAGTAGGGGACTAGTAGAGTAGGGGACCAGCAGAGTAGGGGACCACAGTAGAGGACTAGCAGTGTAGGGGACCAGCAGAGTAGGAGACCACAGTAGGGGACTAGCAGAATAGGGGACTAGCAGAGTAGGGAACCACAGTAGGGGACTAGCAGAGTATGGGACCACAGTAGGGGCTAACAGAGTAGGGGATTAGCAGAGTAGGGGACTAGCAGAGTAGGGGACTAGCAGAGTAGGGAACTAGCAGAGTAGGGAACTAGCAGAGTAGGGGACCACAGTAGGGGACTAGCAGAGTAGGGGACCACAGTAGGGGACTAGCAGAGTAGGGGACCCCAGTAGGGGACTAGCAGAGTAGGGGACTAGCAGAGTAGGGGACCACAGTAGGGGACTAGCAGAGTAGGGGACCCCAGTAGGGGACTAGCAGAGTAGGGGACCACAGTAGGTGACTAGCAGAGTAGGGGACCACAGTAGGGGACTAGTAGAGTAGGGGACTAGCAGAGTAGGGGACCACAGTAGGGGACTAGCAGAGTAGGGGACTAGCAGAGTAGGGGACCACAGTAGGGGGCTAGCAGAGTAGGGGACTAGCAGAGTAGGAAACTAGCAGAGTAGGGGACCACAGTAAGGGACTAGCAGAGTAGGGGACTAGTAGAGTAGGGGACCAGCAGAGTAGGGGACTAGTAGAGTAGGGAACTAGCAGAGTAGGGAACTAGCAGAGTAGGGGACCACAGTAGGGGACTAGCAGAGTAGGGGACCACAGTAGGGGACTAGCAGAGTAGGGGACCCCAGTAGGGGACTAGCAAAGTAGGGGACTAGCAGAGTAGGGGACCCCAGTAGGGGACTAGCAGAGTAGGGGACCACAGTAGGTGACTAGCAGAGTAGGGGACCACAGTAGGGGACTAGTAGAGTAGGGGACTAGCAGAGTAGGGGACCACAGTAGGGGACTAGCAGAGTAGGGGACTAGCAGAGTAGGGGACCACAGTAGGGGGCTAGCAGAGTAGGGGACTAGCAGAGTAGGGGACTAGTAGAGTAGGGGACCAGCAGAGTAGGGGACTAGCAGAGTAGGGAACTAGCAGAGTAGGGAACTAGCAGAGTAGGGGACCACAGTAGGGGACTAGCAGAGTAGGGAACTAGCACAGTAGGGGACCACAGTAGGGGACTAGCAGAGTAGGGGATTAGCAGAGTAGGGGACTAGCAGAGTAGGGGACTAGCAGAGTAGGGAACTAGCAGAGTAGGGAACTAGCAGAGTAGGGGACCACAGTAGGGGACTAGCAGAGTAGGGGACCACAGTAGGGGACTAGCAGAGTAGGGGACCCCAGTAGGGGACTAGCAGAGTAGGGGACTAGCAGAGTAGGGGACCACAGTAGGGGACTAGCAGAGTAGGGGACCCCAGTAGGGGACTAGCAGAGTAGGGGACCACAGTAGGTGACTAGCAGAGTAGGGGACCACAGTAGGGGACTAGTAGAGTAGGGGACTAGCAGAGTAGGGGACCACAGTAGGGGACTAGCAGAGTAGGGGACTAGCAGAGTAGGGGACCACAGTAGGGGACTAGCAGAGTAGGGGACTAGCAGAGTAGGGAACTAGCAGAGTAGGGGACCACAGTAGGGGACTAGCAGAGTAGGGGACCACAGTAGGGGACTAGCAGAGTAGGGGACCCCAGTAGGGGACTAGCAGAGTAGGGGACTAGCAGAGTAGGGGACCACAGTAGGGGACTAGCAGAGTAGGGGACCCCAGTAGGGGACTAGCAGAGTAGGGGACCACAGTAGGTGACTAGCAGAGTAGGGGACCACAGTAGGGGACTAGTAGAGTAGGGGACTAGCAGAGTAGGGGACCACAGTAGGGGACTAGCAGAGTAGGGGACTAGCAGAGTAGGGGACCACAGTAGGGGACTAGCAGAGTAGGGGACTAGCAGAGTAGGAAACTAGCAGAGTAGGGGACCACAGTAGGGGACTAGCAGAGTAGGGGACTAGTAGAGTAGGGGACCAGCAGAGTAGGGGACTAGTAGAGTAGGGGACCAGCAGAGTAGGGGACCACAGTAGAGGACTAGCAGTGTAGGGGACCAGCAGAGTAGGAGACCACAGTAGGGGACTAGCAGAATAGGGGACTAGCAGAGTAGGGAACCACAGTAGGGGACTAGCAGAGTATGGGACCACAGTAGGGGGCTAACAGAGTAGGGGATTAGCAGAGTAGGGGACTAGCAGAGTAGGGGACTAGCAGAGTAGGGAACTAGCAGAGTAGGGAACTAGCAGAGTAGGGGACCACAGTAGGGGACTAGCAGAGTAGGGGACCACAGTAGGGGACTAGCAGAGTAGGGGACCCCAGTAGGGGACTAGCAGAGTAGGGGACCACAGTAGGAGACTAGCAGAGTAGGGGACTAGCAGAGCAGGGAACTAGCAGAGTAGGGAACTAGCAGAGTAGGGGACCACAGTAGGGGACTAGCAGAGTAGGGGACCACAGTAGGGGACTAGCAGAGTAGGGGACTAGCAGAGTAGGGAACTAGCAGAGTAGGGAACTAGCAGAGTAGGGGACCACAGTAGGGGACTAGCAGAGTAGGGGACCACAGTAGGGGACTAGCAGAGTAGGGGACCCCAGTAGGGGACTAGCAGAGTAGGGGACTAGCAGAGTAGGGGACCACAGTAGGGGACTAGCAGAGTAGGGGACCCCAGTAGGGGACTAGCGGAGTAGGGGACCACAGTAGGTGACTAGCAGAGTAGGGGACCACAGTAGGGGACTAGTAGAGTAGGGGACTAGCAGAGTAGGGGACCACAGTAGGGGACTAGCAGAGTAGGGGACTAGCAGAGTAGGGGACCACAGTAGGGGACTAGCAGAGTAGGGGACTAGCAGAGTAGGAAACTAGCAGAGTAGGGGACCACAGTAGGGGACTAGCAGAGTAGGGGACTAGTAGAGTAGGGGACCAGCAGAGTAGGGGACTAGTAGAGTAGGGGACCAGCAGAGTAGGGGACCACAGTAGAGGACTAGCAGTGTAGGGGACCAGCAGAGTAGGAGACCACAGTAGGGGACTAGCAGAATAGGGGACTAGCAGAGTAGGGAACCACAGTAGGGGACTAGCAGAGTATGGGACCACAGTAGGGGGCTAACAGAGTAGGGGATTAGCAGAGTAGGGGACTAGCAGAGTAGGGGACTAGCAGAGTAGGGAACTAGCAGAGTAGGGAACTAGCAGAGTAGGGGACCACAGTAGGGGACTAGCAGAGTAGGGGACCACAGTAGGGGACTAGCAGAGTAGGGGACCCCAGTATGGGACTAGCAGAGTAGGGGACTAGCAGAGTAGGGGACCACAGTAGGGGACTAGCAGAGTAGGGGACCCCAGTAGGGGACTAGCAGAGTAGGGGACCACAGTAGGTGACTAGCAGAGTAGGGGACCACAGTAGGGGACTAGTAGAGTAGGGGACTAGCAGAGTAGGGGACCACAGTAGGGGACTAGCAGAGTAGGGGACTAGCAGAGTAGGGGACCACAGTAGGGGGCTAGCAGAGTAGGGGACTAGCAGAGTAGGAAACTAGCAGAGTAGGGGACCACAGTAAGGGACTAGCAGAGTAGGGGACTAGTAGAGTAGGGGACCAGCAGAGTAGGGGACTAGTAGAGTAGGGAACTAGCAGAGTAGGGAACTAGCAGAGTAGGGGACCACAGTAGGGGACTAGCAGAGTAGGGGACCACAGTAGGGGACTAGCAGAGTAGGGGACCCCAGTAGGGGACTAGCAAAGTAGGGGACTAGCAGAGTAGGGGACCCCAGTAGGGGACTAGCAGAGTAGGGGACCACAGTAGGTGACTAGCAGAGTAGGGGACCACAGTAGGGGACTAGTAGAGTAGGGGACTAGCAGAGAGTAGGGGACCACAGTAGGGGACTAGCAGAGTAGGGGACTAGCAGAGTAGGGGACCACAGTAGGGGGCTAGCAGAGTAGGGGACTAGCAGAGTAGGGGACTAGTAGAGTAGGGGACCAGCAGAGTAGGGGACTAGCAGAGTAGGGAACTAGCAGAGTAGGGAACTAGCAGAGTAGGGGACCACAGTAGGGGACTAGCAGAGTAGGGAACTAGCACAGTAGGGGACCACAGTAGGGGACTAGCAGAGTAGGGGATTAGCAGAGTAGGGGACTAGCAGAGTAGGGGACTAGCAGAGTAGGGAACTAGCAGAGTAGGGAACTAGCAGAGTAGGGGACCACAGTAGGGGACTAGCAGAGTAGGGGACCACAGTAGGGGACTAGCAGAGTAGGGGACCCCAGTAGGGGACTAGCAGAGTAGGGGACTAGCAGAGTAGGGGACCACAGTAGGGGACTAGCAGAGTAGGGGACCCCAGTAGGGGACTAGCAGAGTAGGGGACCACAGTAGGTGACTAGCAGAGTAGGGGACCACAGTAGGGGACTAGTAGAGTAGGGGACTAGCAGAGTAGGGGACCACAGTAGGGGACTAGCAGAGTAGGGGACTAGCAGAGTAGGGGACCACAGTAGGGGACTAGCAGAGTAGGGGACTAGCAGAGTAGGAAACTAGCAGAGTAGGGGACCACAGTAGGGGACTAGCAGAGTAGGGGACTAGTAGAGTAGGGGACCAGCAGAGTAGGGGACTAGTAGAGTAGGGGACCAGCAGAGTAGGGGACCACAGTAGAGGACTAGCAGTGTAGGGGACCAGCAGAGTAGGAGACCACAGTAGGGGACTAGCAGAATAGGGGACTAGCAGAGTAGGGAACCACAGTAGGGGACTAGCAGAGTATGGGACCACAGTAGGGGGCTAACAGAGTAGGGGATTAGCAGAGTAGGGGACTAGCAGAGTAGGGGACTAGCAGAGTAGGGGACTAGCAGAGTAGGGAACTAGCAGAGTAGGGGACCACAGTAGGGGACTAGCAGAGTAGGGGACCACAGTAGGGGACTAGCAGAGTAGGGGACTAGCAGAGTAGGGGACCACAGTAGGGGACTAGCAGAGTAGGGGACCCCAGTAGGGGACTAGCAGAGTAGGGGACCACAGTAGGTGACTAGCAGAGTAGGGGACCACAGTAGGGGACTAGTAGAGTAGGGGACTAGCAGAGTAGGGGACCACAGTAGGGGACTAGCAGAGTAGGGGACTAGCAGAGTAGGGGACCACAGTAGGGGGCTAGCAGAGTAGGGGACTAGCAGAGTAGGAAACTAGCAGAGTAGGGGACCACAGTAAGGGACTAGCAGAGTAGGGGACTAGTAGAGTAGGGGACCAGCAGAGTAGGGGACTAGTAGAGTAGGGGACCAGCAGAGTAGGGGACCACAGTAGAGGACTAGCAGAGTAGGGGACCAGCAGAGTAGGAGACCACAGTAGGGGACTAGCAGAATAGGGGACTAGCAGAGTAGGGAACCACAGTAGGGGACTAGCAGAGTATGGGACCACAGTAGGGGGCTAACAGAGTAGGGGATTAGCAGAGTAGGGGACTAGCAGAGTAGGGGACCACGGTAGGGGACTAGTAGTGTAGGGGACTAGCAGAGTAGGGAACTAGCAGAGTAGGGAACTAGCAGAGTAGGGGACCACAGTAGGGGACTAGCAGAGTAGGGGACCACAGTAGGGGACTAGCAGAGTAGGGGACTAGCAGAGTAGGGGACCACAGTAGGGAACTAGCAGAGTAGGGGACTAGCAGAGTAGGGGACCACAGTAGGGGACTAGCTGAGTAGGGGACTAGCAGAGTAGGAAACTAGCAGAGTAGGGGACCACAGTAGGGGACTAGCAGAGTAGGGGACTAGTAGAGTAGGGGACCAGCAGAGTAGGGGACCACAGTAGGGGACTAGCAGAGTAGGGGACCAGCAGAGTAGGAGACCACAGTAGGGGACTAGCAGAGTAGGGGACTAGCAGAGTAGGGAACTAGCAGAGTAGGGAACTAGCAGAGTAGGGAACTAGCAGAGTAGGGGACCACAGTAGGGGACTAGCAGAGTAGGGAACTAGCACAGTAGGGGACCACAGTAGGGGACTAGCAGAGTAGGGGATTAGCAGAGTAGGGGACTAGCAGAGTAGGGGACTAGCAGAGTAGGGAACTAGCAGAGTAGGGGACTAGTAGAGTAGGGGACCAGCAGAGTAGGGGACCACAGTAGAGGACTAGCAGTGTAGGGGACCAGCAGAGTAGGAGACCACAGTAGGGGACTAGCAGAATAGGGGACTAGCAGAGTAGGGAACCACAGTAGGGGACTAGCAGAGTATGGGACCACAGTAGGGGGCTAACAGAGTAGGGGATTAGCAGAGTAGGGGACTAGCAGAGTAGGGGACTAGCAGAGTAGGGAACTAGCAGAGTAGGGAACTAGCAGAGTAGGGGACCACAGTAGGGGACTAGCAGAGTAGGGGACCCCAGTAGGGGACTAGCAGAGTAGGGGACCACAGTAGGTGACTAGCAGAGTAGGGGACCACAGTAGGGGACTAGTAGAGTAGGGGACTAGCAGAGTAGGGGACCACAGTAGGGGACTAGCAGAGTAGGGGACTAGCAGAGTAGGGGACCACAGTAGGGGGCTAGCAGAGTAGGGGACTAGCAGAGTAGGAAACTAGCAGAGTAGGGGACCACAGTAAGGGACTAGCAGAGTAGGGGACTAGTAGAGTAGGGGACCAGCAGAGTAGGGGACTAGTAGAGTAGGGGACCAGCAGAGTAGGGGACCACAGTAGAGGACTAGCAGAGTAGGGGACCAGCAGAGTAGGAGACCACAGTAGGGGACTAGCAGAATAGGGGACTAGCAGAGTAGGGAACCACAGTAGGGGACTAGCAGAGTATGGGACCACAGTAGGGGGCTAACAGAGTAGGGGATTAGCAGAGTAGGGGACTAGCAGAGTAGGGGACCACGGTAGGGGACTAGTAGTGTAGGGGACTAGCAGAGTTGGTGAACTAGCAGAGTAGGGAACTAGCAGAGTAGGGGACCACAGTAGGGGACTAGCAGAGTAGGGGACCACAGTAGGGGACTAGCAGAGTAGGGGACTAGCAGAGTAGGGGACCACAGTAGGGGACTAGCATAGTAGGGGATTAGCAGAGTAGGGGACTAGCAGAGTAGGGGACTAGCAGAGTAGGGAACTAGCAGAGTAGGGGACCACAGTAGGGGACTAGCAGAGTAGGGGACCACAGTAGGGGACTAGCAGAGTAGGGGACCCCAGTAGGGGACTAGCAAAGTAGGGGACTAGCAGAGTAGGGGACCCCAGTAGGGGACTAGCAGAGTAGGGGACCACAGTAGGTGACTAGCAGAGTAGGGGACCACAGTAGGGGACTAGTAGAGTAGGGGACTAGCAGAGTAGGGGACCACAGTAGGGGACTAGCAGAGTAGGGGACTAGCAGAGTAGGGGACCACAGTAGGGGGCTAGCAGAGTAGGGGACTAGCAGAGTAGGGGACTAGTAGAGTAGGGGACCAGCAGAGTAGGGGACTAGCAGAGTAGGGAACTAGCAGAGTAGGGAACTAGCAGAGTAGGGGACCACAGTAGGGGACTAGCAGAGTAGGGAAGTAGCACAGTAGGGGACCACAGTAGGGGACTAGCAGAGTAGGGGATTAGCAGAGTAGGGGACTAGCAGAGTAGGGGACTAGCACAGTAGGGAACTAGCAGAGTAGGGAACTAGCAGAGTAGGGGACCACAGTAGGGGACTAGCAGAATAGGGGACCACAGTAGGGGACTCGCAGAGTAGGGGACCCCAGTAGGGGACTAGCAGAGTAGGGGACTAGCAGAGTAGGGGACTAGCAGAGTAGGGGACCACAGTAGGGGACTAGCAGAGTAGGGGACTAGCAGAGTAGGGGACCACAGTAGGGGACTAGCAGAGTAGGGGACTAGCAGAGTAGGAAACTAGCAGAGTAGGGGACCACAGTAGGGGACTAGCAGAGTAGGGGACTAGTAGAGTAGGGGACCAGCAGAGTAGGGGACTAGTAGAGTAGGGGACCAGCAGAGTAGGGGACCACAGTAGAGGACTAGCAGTGTAGGGGACCAGCAGAGTAGGAGACCACAGTAGGGGACTAGCAGAATAGGGGACTAGCAGAGTAGGGAACCACAGTAGGGGACTAGCAGAGTAGGGGACCACAGTAGGGGACTAGTAGAGTAGGGAACTAGCAGAGTAGGGGACCACAGTAGGGGACTAGCAGAGTAGGGAACTAGCACAGTAGGGGACCACAGTAGGGGACTAGCAGAGTAGGGGATTAGCAGAGTAGGGGACTAGCAGAGTAGGGGACTAGCAGAGTAGGGAACTAGCAGAGTAGGGGACTAGTAGAGTAGGGGACCAGCAGAGTAGGGGACCACAGTAGAGGACTAGCAGTGTAGGGGACCAGCAGAGTAGGAGACCACAGTAGGGGACTAGCAGAATAGGGGACTAGCAGAGTAGGGAACCACAGTAGGGGACTAGCAGAGTATGGGACCACAGTAGGGGGCTAACAGAGTAGGGGATTAGCAGAGTAGGGGACTAGCAGAGTAGGGGACTAGCAGAGTAGGGAACTAGCAGAGTAGGGAACTAGCAGAGTAGGGGACCACAGTAGGGGACTAGCAGAGTAGGGGACCCCAGTAGGGGACTAGCAGAGTAGGGGACCACAGTAGGTGACTAGCAGAGTAGGGGACCACAGTAGGGGACTAGTAGAGTAGGGGACTAGCAGAGTAGGGGACCACAGTAGGGGACTAGCAGAGTAGGGGACTAGCAGAGTAGGGGACCACAGTAGGGGGCTAGCAGAGTAGGGGACTAGCAGAGTAGGAAACTAGCAGAGTAGGGGACCACAGTAAGGGACTAGCAGAGTAGGGGACTAGTAGAGTAGGGGACCAGCAGAGTAGGGGACTAGTAGAGTAGGGGACCAGCAGAGTAGGGGACCACAGTAGAGGACTAGCAGAGTAGGGGACCAGCAGAGTAGGAGACCACAGTAGGGGACTAGCAGAATAGGGGACTAGCAGAGTAGGGAACCACAGTAGGGGACTAGCAGAGTATGGGACCACAGTAGGGGGCTAACAGAGTAGGGGATTAGCAGAGTAGGGGACTAGCAGAGTAGGGGACCACGGTAGGGGACTAGTAGTGTAGGGGACTAGCAGAGTTGGTGAACTAGCAGAGTAGGGAACTAGCAGAGTAGGGGACCACAGTAGGGGACTAGCAGAGTAGGGGACCACAGTAGGGGACTAGCAGAGTAGGGGACTAGCAGAGTAGGGGACCACAGTAGGGGACTAGCATAGTAGGGGATTAGCAGAGTAGGGGACTAGCAGAGTAGGGGACTAGCAGAGTAGGGAACTAGCAGAGTAGGGAACTAGCAGAGTAGGGGACCACAGTAGGGGACTAGCAGAGTAGGGGACCACAGTAGGTGACTAGCAGAGTAGGGGACCACAGTAGGGGACTAGTAGAGTAGGGGACTAGCAGAGTAGGGGACCACAGTAGGGGACTAGCAGAGTAGGGGACTAGCAGAGTAGGGGACCACAGTAGGGGGCTAGCAGAGTAGGGGACTAGCAGAGTAGGGGACTAGTAGAGTAGGGGACCAGCAGAGTAGGGGACTAGCAGAGTAGGGAACTAGCAGAGTAGGGAACTAGCAGAGTAGGGGACCACAGTAGGGGACTAGCAGAGTAGGGAACTAGCACAGTAGGGGACCACAGTAGGGGACTAGCAGAGTAGGGGATTAGCAGAGTAGGGGACTAGCAGAGTAGGGGACTAGCAGAGTAGGGAACTAGCAGAGTAGGGAACTAGCAGAGTAGGGGACCACAGTAGGGGACTAGCAGAATAGGGGACCACAGTAGGGGACTAGCAGAGTAGGGGACCCCAGTAGGGGACTAGCAGAGTAGGGGACTAGCAGAGTAGGGGACTAGCAGAGTAGGGGACCACAGTAGGGGACTAGCAGAGTAGGGGACTAGCAGAGTAGGGGACCACAGTAGGGGACTAGCAGAGTAGGGGACTAGCAGAGTAGGAAACTAGCAGAGTAGGGGACCACAGTAGGGGACTAGCAGAGTAGGGGACTAGTAGAGTAGGGGACCAGCAGAGTAGGGGACTAGTAGAGTAGGGGACCAGCAGAGTAGGGGACCACAGTAGAGGACTAGCAGTGTAGGGGACCAGCAGAGTAGGAGACCACAGTAGGGGACTAGCAGAATAGGGGACTAGCAGAGTAGGGAACCACAGTAGGGGACTAGCAGAGTATGGGACCACAGTAGGGGGCTAACAGAGTAGGGGATTAGCAGAGTAGGGGACTAGCAGAGTAGGGGACTAGCAGAGTAGGGAACTAGCAGAGTAGGGAACTAGCAGAGTAGGGGACCACAGTAGGGGACTAGCAGAGTAGGGGACCACAGTTGGGGACTAGCAGAGTAGGGGACCCCAGTAGGGGACTAGCAGAGTAGGGGACTAGCAGAGTAGGGGACCACAGTAGGGGACTAGCAGAGTAGGGGACCCCAGTAGGGGACTAGCAGAGTAGGGGACCACAGTAGGTGACTAGCAGAGTAGGGGACCACAGTAGGGGACTAGCAGAGTAGGGGACCACAGTAGGGGACTAGCAGAGTAGGGGATTAGCAGAGTAGGGGACTAGCAGAGTAGGGGACTAGCAGAGTAGGGAACTAGCAGAGTAGGGGACTAGTAGAGTAGGGGACCAGCAGAGTAGGGGACCACAGTAGAGGACTAGCAGTGTAGGGGACCAGCAGAGTAGGAGACCACAGTAGGGGACTAGCAGAATAGGGGACTAGCAGAGTAGGGAACCACAGTAGGGGACTAGCAGAGTATGGGACCACAGTAGGGGGCTAACAGAGTAGGGGATTAGCAGAGTAGGGGACTAGCAGAGTAGGGGACTAGCAGAGTAGGGAACTAGCAGAGTAGGGAACTAGCAGAGTAGGGGACCACAGTAGGGGACTAGCAGAGTAGGGGACCCCAGTAGGGGACTAGCAGAGTAGGGGACCACAGTAGGTGACTAGCAGAGTAGGGGACCACAGTAGGGGACTAGTAGAGTAGGGGACTAGCAGAGTAGGGGACCACAGTAGGGGACTAGCAGAGTAGGGGACTAGCAGAGTAGGGGACCACAGTAGGGGGCTAGCAGAGTAGGGGACTAGCAGAGTAGGAAACTAGCAGAGTAGGGGACCACAGTAAGGGACTAGCAGAGTAGGGGACTAGTAGAGTAGGGGACCAGCAGAGTAGGGGACTAGTAGAGTAGGGGACCAGCAGAGTAGGGGACCACAGTAGAGGACTAGCAGAGTAGGGGACCAGCAGAGTAGGAGACCACAGTAGGGGACTAGCAGAATAGGGGACTAGCAGAGTAGGGAACCACAGTAGGGGACTAGCAGAGTATGGGACCACAGTAGGGGGCTAACAGAGTAGGGGATTAGCAGAGTAGGGGACTAGCAGAGTAGGGGACCACGGTAGGGGACTAGTAGTGTAGGGGACTAGCAGAGTAGGGAACTAGCAGAGTAGGGAACTAGCAGAGTAGGGGACCACAGTAGGGGACTAGCAGAGTAGGGGACCACAGTAGGGGACTAGCAGAGTAGGGGACTAGCAGAGTAGGGGACCACAGTAGGGGACTAGCAGAGTAGGGGATTAGCAGAGTAGGGGACTAGCAGAGTAGGGGACTAGCAGAGTAGGGAACTAGCAGAGTAGGGAACTAGCAGAGTAGGGGACCACAGTAGGGGACTAGCAGAGTAGGGGACCACAGTAGGGGACTAGCAGAGTAGGGGACCCCAGTAGGGGACTAGCAAAGTAGGGGACTAGCAGAGTAGGGGACCCCAGTAGGGGACTAGCAGAGTAGGGGACCACAGTAGGTGACTAGCAGAGTAGGGGACCACAGTAGGGGACTAGTAGAGTAGGGGACTAGCAGAGTAGGGGACCACAGTAGGGGACTAGCAGAGTAGGGGACTAGCAGAGTAGGGGACCACAGTAGGGGGCTAGCAGAGTAGGGGACTAGCAGAGTAGGGGACTAGTAGAGTAGGGGACCAGCAGAGTAGGGGACTAGCAGAGTAGGGAACTAGCAGAGTAGGGAACTAGCAGAGTAGGGGACCACAGTAGGGGACTAGCAGAGTAGGGAACTAGCACAGTAGGGGACCACAGTAGGGGACTAGCAGAGTAGGGGATTAGCAGAGTAGGGGACTAGCAGAGTAGGGGACTAGCAGAGTAGGGAACTAGCAGAGTAGGGAACTAGCAGAGTAGGGGACCACAGTAGGGGACTAGCAGAGTAGGGGACCACAGTAGGGGACTAGCAGAGTAGGGGACCCCAGTAGGGGACTAGCAGAGTAGGGGACTAGCAGAGTAGGGGACTAGCAGAGTAGGGGACCACAGTAGGGGACTAGCAGAGTAGGGAACTAGCAGAGTAGGGAACTAGCAGAGTAGGGGACCACAGTAGGGGACTAGCAGAGTAGGGGACCACAGTAGGAGACTAGCAGAGTAGGGGACTAGCAGAGTAGGGAACTAGCAGAGTAGGGAACTAGCAGAGTAGGGGACCACAGTAGGGGACTAGCAGAGTAGGGGACCACAGTAGGGGACTAGCAGAGTAGGGGACCACAGTAGGGGACTAGCAGAGTAGGGGACCACAGTAGGGGACTAGCAGAGTAGGGGACTAACAGAGTAGGGGACCACAGTAGGGGACTAGCAGAGTAGAGGACCCCAGTAGGGGACTAGCAGAGTAGGGGACCGCAGTAGGTGACTAGCAGAGTAGGGGACCACAGTAGGGGACTAGCAGAGTAGGGGACCACAGTAGGGGACTAGCAGAGTAGGGGACTAGCAGAGTAGGGGACCACAGTAGGGGGCTAGCAGAGTAGGGAACTAGCACAGTAGGGGACCACAGTAGGGGACTAGCAGAGTAGGGGACCACAGTAGGGGACTAGCAGAGTAGGGGACCCCAGTAGGGGACTAGCAGAGTAGGGGACTAGCAGAGTAGGGGACCACAGTAGGGGACTAGCAGAGTAGGGGACCCCAGTAGGGGACTAGCAGAGTAGGGGACCACAGTAGGTGACTAGCAGAGTAGGGGACCACAGTAGGGGACTAGTAGAGTAGGGGACTAGCAGAGTAGGGGACCACAGTAGGGGACTAGCAGAGTAGGGGACTAGCAGAGTAGGGGACCACAGTAGGGGACTAGCAGAGTAGGGGACTAGCAGAGTAGGAAACTAGCAGAGTAGGGGACCACAGTAGGGGACTAGCAGAGTAGGGGACCAGCAGAGTAGGGGACCACAGAGAGGACTAGCAGTGTAGGGGACCAGCAGAGTAGGAGACCACAGTAGGGGACTAGCAGAATAGGGGACTAGCAGAGTAGGGAACCACAGTAGGGGACTAGCAGAGTATGGGACCACAGTAGGGGGCTAACAGAGTAGGGGATTAGCAGAGTAGGGGACTAGTAGAGTAGGGGACCAGCAGAGTAGGGGACTAGCAGAGTAGGGAACTAGCAGAGTAGGGAACTAGCAGAGTAGGGGACCACAGTAGGGGACTAGCAGAGTAGGGAACTAGCACAGTAGGGGACCACAGTAGGGGACTAGCAGAGTAGGGGATTAGCAGAGTAGGGGACTAGCAGAGTAGGGGACTAGCAGAGTAGGGAACTAGCAGAGTAGGGAACTAGCAGAGTAGGGGACCACAGTAGGGGACTAGCAGAATAGGGGACCACAGTAGGGGACTAGCAGAGTAGGGGACCCCAGTAGGGGACTAGCAGAGTAGGGGACTAGCAGAGTAGGGGACTAGCAGAGTAGGGGACCACAGTAGGGGACTAGCAGAGTAGGGGACTAGCAGAGTAGGGGACCACAGTAGGGGACTAGCAGAGTAGGGGACTAGCAGAGTAGGAAACTAGCAGAGTAGGGGACCACAGTAGGGGACTAGCAGAGTAGGGGACTAGTAGAGTAGGGGACCAGCAGAGTAGGGGACTAGTAGAGTAGGGGACCAGCAGAGTAGGGGACCACAGTAGAGGACTAGCAGTGTAGGGGACCAGCAGAGTAGGAGACCACAGTAGGGGACTAGCAGAATAGGGGACTAGCAGAGTAGGGAACCACAGTAGGGGACTAGCAGAGTATGGGACCACAGTAGGGGGCTAACAGAGTAGGGGATTAGCAGAGTAGGGGACTAGCAGAGTAGGGGACTAGCAGAGTAGGGAACTAGCAGAGTAGGGAACTAGCAGAGTAGGGGACCACAGTAGGGGACTAGCAGAGTAGGGGACCACAGTAGGGGACTAGCAGAGTAGGGGACCCCAGTAGGGGACTAGCAGAGTAGGGGACTAGCAGAGTAGGGGACCACAGTAGGGGACTAGCAGAGTAGGGGACCCCAGTAGGGGACTAGCAGAGTAGGGGACCACAGTAGGTGACTAGCAGAGTAGGGGACCACAGTAGGGGACTAGCAGAGTAGGGGACCACAGTAGGGGACTAGCAGAGTAGGGGATTAGCAGAGTAGGGGACTAGCAGAGTAGGGGACTAGCAGAGTAGGGAACTAGCAGAGTAGGGGACTAGTAGAGTAGGGGACCAGCAGAGTAGGGGACCACAGTAGAGGACTAGCAGTGTAGGGGACCAGCAGAGTAGGAGACCACAGTAGGGGACTAGCAGAATAGGGGACTAGCAGAGTAGGGAACCACAGTAGGGGACTAGCAGAGTATGGGACCACAGTAGGGGGCTAACAGAGTAGGGGATTAGCAGAGTAGGGGACTAGCAGAGTAGGGGACTAGCAGAGTAGGGAACTAGCAGAGTAGGGAACTAGCAGAGTAGGGGACCACAGTAGGGGACTAGCAGAGTAGGGGACCCCAGTAGGGGACTAGCAGAGTAGGGGACCACAGTAGGTGACTAGCAGAGTAGGGGACCACAGTAGGGGACTAGTAGAGTAGGGGACTAGCAGAGTAGGGGACCACAGTAGGGGACTAGCAGAGTAGGGGACTAGCAGAGTAGGGGACCACAGTAGGGGGCTAGCAGAGTAGGGGACTAGCAGAGTAGGAAACTAGCAGAGTAGGGGACCACAGTAAGGGACTAGCAGAGTAGGGACTAGTAGAGTAGGGGACCAGCAGAGTAGGGGACTAGTAGAGTAGGGGACCAGCAGAGTAGGGGACCACAGTAGAGGACTAGCAGAGTAGGGGACCAGCAGAGTAGGAGACCACAGTAGGGGACTAGCAGAATAGGGGACTAGCAGAGTAGGGAACCACAGTAGGGGACTAGCAGAGTATGGGACCACAGTAGGGGGCTAACAGAGTAGGGGATTAGCAGAGTAGGGGACTAGCAGAGTAGGGGACCACGGTAGGGGACTAGTAGTGTAGGGGACTAGCAGAGTAGGGAACTAGCAGAGTAGGGAACTAGCAGAGTAGGGGACCACAGTAGGGGACTAGCAGAGTAGGGGACCACAGTAGGGGACTAGCAGAGTAGGGGACTAGCAGAGTAGGGGACCACAGTAGGGGACTAGCAGAGTAGGGGATTAGCAGAGTAGGGGACTAGCAGAGTAGGGGACTAGCAGAGTAGGGAACTAGCAGAGTAGGGAACTAGCAGAGTAGGGGACCACAGTAGGGGACTAGCAGAGTAGGGGACCACAGTAGGGGACTAGCAGAGTAGGGGACCCCAGTAGGGGACTAGCAAAGTAGGGGACTAGCAGAGTAGGGGACCCCAGTAGGGGACTAGCAGAGTAGGGGACCACAGTAGGTGACTAGCAGAGTAGGGGACCACAGTAGGGGACTAGTAGAGTAGGGGACTAGCAGAGTAGGGGACCACAGTAGGGGACTAGCAGAGTAGGGGACTAGCAGAGTAGGGGACCACAGTAGGGGGCTAGCAGAGTAGGGGACTAGCAGAGTAGGGGACTAGTAGAGTAGGGGACCAGCAGAGTAGGGGACTAGCAGAGTAGGGAACTAGCAGAGTAGGGAACTAGCAGAGTAGGGGACCACAGTAGGGGACTAGCAGAGTAGGGAACTAGCACAGTAGGGGACCACAGTAGGGGACTAGCAGAGTAGGGGATTAGCAGAGTAGGGGACTAGCAGAGTAGGGGACTAGCAGAGTAGGGAACTAGCAGAGTAGGGAACTAGCAGAGTAGGGGACCACAGTAGGGGACTAGCAGAGTAGGGGACCACAGTAGGGGACTAGCAGAGTAGGGGACCCCAGTAGGGGACTAGCAGAGTAGGGGACTAGCAGAGTAGGGGACTAGCAGAGTAGGGGACCACAGTAGGGGACTAGCAGAGTAGGGAACTAGCAGAGTAGGGAACTAGCAGAGTAGGGGACCACAGTAGGGGACTAGCAGAGTAGGGGACCACAGTAGGAGACTAGCAGAGTAGGGGACTAGCAGAGTAGGGAACTAGCAGAGTAGGGAACTAGCAGAGTAGGGGACCACAGTAGGGGACTAGCAGAGTAGGGGACCACAGTAGGGGACTAGCAGAGTAGGGGACCACAGTAGGGGACTAGCAGAGTAGGGGACCCCAGTAGGGGACTAGCAGAGTAGGGGACTAACAGAGTAGGGGACCACAGTAGGGGACTAGCAGAGTAGGGGACCCCAGTAGGGGACTAGCAGAGTAGGGGACCGCAGTAGGTGACTAGCAGAGTAGGGGACCACAGTAGGGGACTAGCAGAGTAGGGGACCACAGTAGGGGACTAGCAGAGTAGGGGACTAGCAGAGTAGGGGACCACAGTAGGGGCTAGCAGAGTAGGGAACTAGCACAGTAGGGGACCACAGTAGGGGACTAGCAGAGTAGGGGATTAGCAGAGTAGGGGACTAGCAGAGTAGGGGACTAGCAGAGTAGGGAACTAGCAGAGTAGGGAACTAGCAGAGTAGGGGACCACAGTAGGGGACTAGCAGAGTAGGGGACCACAGTAGGGGACTAGCAGAGTAGGGGACCCCAGTAGGGGACTAGCAAAGTAGGGGACTAGCAGAGTAGGGGACCCCAGTAGGGGACTAGCAGAGTAGGGGACCACAGTAGGTGACTAGCAGAGTAGGGGACCACAGTAGGGGACTAGTAGAGTAGGGGACTAGCAGAGTAGGGGACCACAGTAGGGGACTAGCAGAGTAGGGGACTAGCAGAGTAGGGGACCACAGTAGGGGGCTAGCAGAGTAGGGGACTAGCAGAGTAGGGGACTAGTAGAGTAGGGGACCAGCAGAGTAGGGGACTAGCAGAGTAGGGAACTAGCAGAGTAGGGAACTAGCAGAGTAGGGGACCACAGTAGGGGACTAGCAGAGTAGGGAACTAGCACAGTAGGGGACCACAGTAGGGGACTAGCAGAGTAGGGGATTAGCAGAGTAGGGGACTAGCAGAGTAGGGGACTAGCAGAGTAGGGAACTAGCAGAGTAGGGAACTAGCAGAGTAGGGGACCACAGTAGGGGACTAGCAGAGTAGGGGACCACAGTAGGGGACTAGCAGAGTAGGGGACCCCAGTAGGGGACTAGCAGAGTAGGGGACTAGCAGAGTAGGGGACCACAGTAGGGGACTAGCAGAGTAGGGGACCCCAGTAGGGGACTAGCAGAGTAGGGGACCACAGTAGGTGACTAGCAGAGTAGGGGACCACAGTAGGGGACTAGTAGAGTAGGGGACTAGCAGAGTAGGGGACCACAGTAGGGGACTAGCAGAGTAGGGGACTAGCAGAGTAGGGGACCACAGTAGGGGACTAGCAGAGTAGGGGACTAGCAGAGTAGGAAACTAGCAGAGTAGGGGACCACAGTAGGGGACTAGCAGAGTAGGGGACCAGCAGAGTAGGGGACCACAGAGAGGACTAGCAGTGTAGGGGACCAGCAGAGTAGGAGACCACAGTAGGGGACTAGCAGAATAGGGGACTAGCAGAGTAGGGAACCACAGTAGGGGACTAGCAGAGTATGGGACCACAGTAGGGGGCTAACAGAGTAGGGGATTAGCAGAGTAGGGGACTAGCAGAGTAGGGGACCAGCAGAGTAGGGAACAGAGTAGGGAACTAGCAGAGTAGGGGACCACAGTAGGGGACTAGCAGAGTAGGGGACCCCAGTAGGGGACTAGCAGAGTAGGGGACCACAGTAGGTGACTAGCAGAGTAGGGGACCACAGTAGGGGACTAGTAGAGTAGGGGACTAGCAGAGTAGGGGACCACAGTAGGGGACTAGCAGAGTAGGGGACTAGCAGAGTAGGGGACCACAGTAGGGGGCTAGCAGAGTAGGGGACTAGCAGAGTAGGAAACTAGCAGAGTAGGGGACCACAGTAAGGGACTAGCAGAGTAGGGGACTAGTAGAGTAGGGGACCAGCAGAGTAGGGGACTAGTAGAGTAGGGGACCAGCAGAGTAGGGGACCACAGTAGAGGACTAGCAGAGTAGGGGACCAGCAGAGTAGGAGACCACAGTAGGGGACTAGCAGAATAGGGGACTAGCAGAGTAGGGAACCACAGTAGGGGACTAGCAGAGTATGGGACCACAGTAGGGGGCTAACAGAGTAGGGGATTAGCAGAGTAGGGGACTAGCAGAGTAGGGGACCACGGTAGGGGACTAGTAGTGTAGGGGACTAGCAGAGTAGGGAACTAGCAGAGTAGGGAACTAGCAGAGTAGGGGACCACAGTAGGGGACTAGCAGAGTAGGGGACCACAGTAGGGGACTAGCAGAGTAGGGGACTAGCAGAGTAGGGGACCACAGTAGGGGACTAGCAGAGTAGGGGATTAGCAGAGTAGGGGACTAGCAGAGTAGGGGACTAGCAGAGTAGGGAACTAGCAGAGTAGGGAACTAGCAGAGTAGGGGACCACAGTAGGGGACTAGCAGAGTAGGGGACCACAGTAGGGGACTTTCAGAGTAGGGGACCCCAGTAGGGGACTAGCAAAGTAGGGGACTAGCAGAGTAGGGGACCCCAGTAGGGGACTAGCAGAGTAGGGGACCACAGTAGGTGACTAGCAGAGTAGGGGACCACAGTAGGGGACTAGTAGAGTAGGGGACTAGCAGAGTAGGGGACCACAGTAGGGGACTAGCAGAGTAGGGGACTAGCAGAGTAGGGGACCACAGTAGGGGGCTAGCAGAGTAGGGGACTAGCAGAGTAGGGGACTAGTAGAGTAGGGGACCAGCAGAGTAGGGGACTAGCAGAGTAGGGAACTAGCAGAGTAGGGAACTAGCAGAGTAGGGGACCACAGTAGGGGACTAGCAGAGTAGGGAACTAGCACAGTAGGGGACCACAGTAGGGGACTAGCAGAGTAGGGGATTAGCAGAGTAGGGGACTAGCAGAGTAGGGGACTAGCAGAGTAGGGAACTAGCAGAGTAGGGAACTAGCAGAGTAGGGGACCACAGTAGGGGACTAGCAGAGTAGGGGACCACAGTAGGGGACTAGCAGAGTAGGGGACCCCAGTAGGGGACTAGCAGAGTAGGGGACTAGCAGAGTAGGGGACTAGCAGAGTAGGGGACCACAGTAGGGGACTAGCAGAGTAGGGAACCACAGTAGGGGACTAGTAGAGTAGGGGACTAGCAGAGTAGGGGACCACAGTAGGGGACTAGCAGAGTAGGGGACTAGCAGAGTAGGGGACCACAGTAGGGGGCTAGCAGAGTAGGGGACTAGCAGAGTAGGGGACTAGTAGAGTAGGGGACCAGCAGAGTAGGGGACTAGCAGAGTAGGGAACTAGCAGAGTAGGGAACTAGCAGAGTAGGGGACCACAGTAGGGGACTAGCAGAGTAGGGAACTAGCACAGTAGGGGACCACAGTAGGGGACTAGCAGAGTAGGGATTAGCAGAGTAGGGGACTAGCAGAGTAGGGGACTAGCAGAGTAGGGAACTAGCAGAGTAGGGAACTAGCAGAGTAGGGGACCACAGTAGGGGACTAGCAGAGTAGGGGACCACAGTAGGGGACTAGCAGAGTAGGGGACCCCAGTAGGGGACTAGCAGAGTAGGGGACCACAGTAGGAGACTAGCAGAGTAGGGGACCACAGTAGGGGACTAACAGAGTAGGGGATTAGCAGAGTAGGGGACTAGCAGAGTAGGGGACTAGCAGAGTAGGGGACCACGGTAGGGGACTAGTAGTGTAGGGGACTAGCAGAGTAGGGAACTAGCAGAGTAGGGAAATAGCAGATTAGGGGACTAGCAGAGTAGGGGACTAGCAGAGTAGGGGACCGCAGTAGGGGACTAGCAGAGTAGGGGACCCCAGTAGGGGACTAGCAGAGTAGGGGACTAACAGAGTAGGGGACCACAGTAGGGGACTAGCAGAGTAGGGGACCCCAGTAGGGGACTAGCAGAGTAGGGGAACGCAGTAGGTGACTAGCAGAGTAGGGGACCACAGTAGGGGACTAGCAGAGTAGGGGACCACAGTAGGGGACTAGCAGAGTAGGGGACTAGCAGAGTAGGGGACCACAGTAGGGGGCTAGCAGAGTAGGGAACTAGCACAGTAGGGGACCACAGTAGGGGACTAGCAGAGTAGGGGATTAGCAGAGTAGGGGACTAGCAGAGTAGGGGACTAGCAGAGTAGGGAACTAGCAGAGTAGGGAACTAGCAGAGTAGGGGACCACAGTAGGGGACTAGCAGAGTAGGGGACCACAGTAGGGGACTAGCAGAGTAGGGGACCCCAGTAGGGGACTAGCAAAGTAGGGGACTAGCAGAGTAGGGGACCCCAGTAGGGGACTAGCAGAGTAGGGGACCACAGTAGGTGACTAGCAGAGTAGGGGACCACAGTAGGGGACTAGTAGAGTAGGGGACTAGCAGAGTAGGGGACCACAGTAGGGGACTAGCAGAGTAGGGGACTAGCAGAGTAGGGGACCACAGTAGGGGGCTAGCAGAGTAGGGGACTAGCAGAGTAGGGGACTAGTAGAGTAGGGGACCAGCAGAGTAGGGGACTAGCAGAGTAGGGAACTAGCAGAGTAGGGAACTAGCAGAGTAGGGGACCACAGTAGGGGACTAGCAGAGTAGGGAACTAGCACAGTAGGGGACCACAGTAGGGGACTAGCAGAGTAGGGATTAGCAGAGTAGGGGACTAGCAGAGTAGGGGACTAGCAGAGTAGGGAACTAGCAGAGTAGGGAACTAGCAGAGTAGGGGACCACAGTAGGGGACTAGCAGAGTAGGGGACCACAGTAGGGGACTAGCAGAGTAGGGGACCCCAGTAGGGGACTAGCAGAGTAGGGGACTAGCAGAGTAGGGGACCACAGTAGGGGACTAGCAGAGTAGGGGACCCCAGTAGGGGACTAGCAGAGTAGGGGACCACAGTAGGTGACTAGCAGAGTAGGGGACCACAGTAGGGGACTAGTAGAGTAGGGGACTAGCAGAGTAGGGGACCACAGTAGGGGACTAGCAGAGTAGGGGACTAGCAGAGTAGGGGACCACAGTAGGGGACTAGCAGAGTAGGGGACTAGCAGAGTAGGAAACTAGCAGAGTAGGGGACCACAGTAGGGGACTAGCAGAGTAGGGGACTAGTAGAGTAGGGGACCAGCAGAGTAGGGGACTAGTAGAGTAGGGGACCAGCAGAGTAGGGGACCACAGTAGAGGACTAGCAGTGTAGGGGACCAGCAGAGTAGGAGACCACAGTAGGGGACTAGCAGAATAGGGACTAGCAGAGTAGGGAACCACAGTAGGGGACTAGCAGAGTATGGGACCACAGTAGGGGGCTAACAGAGTAGGGGATTAGCAGAGTAGGGGACTAGCAGAGTAGGGGACTAGCAGAGTAGGGAACTAGCAGAGTAGGGAACTAGCAGAGTAGGGGACCACAGTAGGGGACTAGCAGAGTAGGGGACCACAGTAGGGGACTAGCAGAGTAGGGACCCCAGTAGGGGACTAGCAGAGTAGGGGACTAGCAGAGTAGGGGACCACAGTAGGGGACTAGCAGAGTAGGGGACCCCAGTAGGGGACTAGCAGAGTAGGGGACCACAGTAGGTGACTAGCAGAGTAGGGGACCACAGTAGGGGACTAGTAGAGTAGGGGACTAGCAGAGTAGGGGACCACAGTAGGGGACTAGCAGAGTAGGGGACTAGCAGAGTAGGGGACCACAGTAGGGGGCTAGCAGAGTAGGGGACTAGCAGAGTAGGGGACTAGTAGAGTAGGGGACCAGCAGAGTAGGGGACTAGCAGAGTAGGGAACTAGCAGAGTAGGGAACTAGCAGAGTAGGGGACCACAGTAGGGGACTAGCAGAGTAGGGAACTAGCACAGTAGGGGACCACAGTAGGGGACTAGCAGAGTAGGGGATTAGCAGAGTAGGGGACTAGCAGAGTAGGGGACTAGCAGAGTAGGGAACTAGCAGAGTAGGGAACTAGCAGAGTAGGGGACCACAGTAGGGGACTAGCAGAGTAGGGGACCACAGTAGGGGACTAGCAGAGTAGGGGACCCCAGTAGGGGACTAGCAGAGTAGGGGACTAGCAGAGTAGGGGACTAGCAGAGTAGGGGACCACAGTAGGGGACTAGCAGAGTAGGGAACCACAGTAGGGGACTAGTAGAGTAGGGGACTAGCAGAGTAGGGGACCACAGTAGGGGACTAGCAGAGTAGGGGACTAGCAGAGTAGGGGACCACAGTAGGGGGCTAGCAGAGTAGGGGACTAGCAGAGTAGGGGACTAGTAGAGTAGGGGACCAGCAGAGTAGGGGACTAGCAGAGTAGGGAACTAGCAGAGTAGGGAACTAGCAGAGTAGGGGACCACAGTAGGGGACTAGCAGAGTAGGGAACTAGCACAGTAGGGGACCACAGTAGGGGACTAGCAGAGTAGGGGATTAGCAGAGTAGGGGACTAGCAGAGTAGGGGACTAGCAGAGTAGGGAACTAGCAGAGTAGGGAACTAGCAGAGTAGGGGACCACAGTAGGGGACTAGCAGAGTAGGGGACCACAGTAGGGGACTAGCAGAGTAGGGGACCCCAGTAGGGGACTAGCAGAGTAGGGGACCACAGTAGGAGACTAGCAGAGTAGGGGACCACAGTAGGGGACTAACAGAGTAGGGGATTAGCAGAGTAGGGGACTAGCAGAGTAGGGGACTAGCAGAGTAGGGGACCACGGTAGGGGACTAGTAGTGTAGGGGACTAGCAGAGTAGGGAACTAGCAGAGTAGGGAACTAGCAGATTAGGGGACTAGCAGAGTAGGGGACTAGCAGAGTAGGGGACCGCAGTAGGGGACTAGCAGAGTAGGGGACCCCAGTAGGGGACTAGCAGAGTAGGGGACTAACAGAGTAGGGGACCACAGTAGGGGACTAGCAGAGTAGGGGACCCCAGTAGGGGACTAGCAGAGTAGGGGAACGCAGTAGGTGACTAGCAGAGTAGGGGACCACAGTAGGGGACTAGCAGAGTAGGGGACCACAGTAGGGGACTAGCAGAGTAGGGGACTAGCAGAGTAGGGGACCACAGTAGGGGGCTAGCAGAGTAGGGAACTAGCACAGTAGGGGACCACAGTAGGGGACTAGCAGAGTAGGGGATTAGCAGAGTAGGGGACTAGCAGAGTAGGGGACTAGCAGAGTAGGGAACTAGCAGAGTAGGGAACTAGCAGAGTAGGGGACCACAGTAGGGGACTAGCAGAGTAGGGGACCACAGTAGGGGACTAGCAGAGTAGGGGACCCCAGTAGGGACTAGCAAAGTAGGGGACTAGCAGAGTAGGGGACCCCAGTAGGGGACTAGCAGAGTAGGGGACCACAGTAGGTGACTAGCAGAGTAGGGGACCACAGTAGGGGACTAGTAGAGTAGGGGACTAGCAGAGTAGGGGACCACAGTAGGGGACTAGCAGAGTAGGGGACTAGCAGAGTAGGGGACCACAGTAGGGGGCTAGCAGAGTAGGGGACTAGCAGAGTAGGGGACTAGTAGAGTAGGGGACCAGCAGAGTAGGGGACTAGCAGAGTAGGGAACTAGCAGAGTAGGGAACTAGCAGAGTAGGGGACCACAGTAGGGGACTAGCAGAGTAGGGAACTAGCACAGTAGGGGACCACAGTAGGGGACTAGCAGAGTAGGGGATTAGCAGATTGGGGACTAGCAGAGTAGGGGACTAGCAGAGTAGGGAACTAGCAGAGTAGGGAACTAGCAGAGTAGGGGACCACAGTAGGGGACTAGCAGAGTAGGGGACCACAGTAGGGGACTAGCAGAGTAGGGGACCCCAGTAGGGGACTAGCAGAGTAGGGGACTAGCAGAGTAGGGGACCACAGTAGGGGACTAGCAGAGTAGGGGACCCCAGTAGGGGACTAGCAGAGTAGGGGACCACAGTAGGTGACTAGCAGAGTAGGGGACCACAGTAGGGGACTAGTAGAGTAGGGGACTAGCAGAGTAGGGGACCACAGTAGGGGACTAGCAGAGTAGGGGACTAGCAGAGTAGGGGACCACAGTAGGGGACTAGCAGAGTAGGGGACTAGCAGAGTAGGAAACTAGCAGAGTAGGGGACCACAGTAGGGGACTAGCAGAGTAGGGGACTAGTAGAGTAGGGACCAGCAGAGTAGGGGACTAGTAGAGTAGGGGACCAGCAGAGTAGGGGACCACAGTAGAGGACTAGCAGTGTAGGGGACCAGCAGAGTAGGAGACCACAGTAGGGGACTAGCAGAATAGGGGACTAGCAGAGTAGGGAACCACAGTAGGGGACTAGCAGAGTATGGGACCACAGTAGGGGGCTAACAGAGTAGGGGATTAGCAGAGTAGGGGACTAGCAGAGTAGGGGACTAGCAGAGTAGGGAACTAGCAGAGTAGGGAACTAGCAGAGTAGGGGACCACAGTAGGGGACTAGCAGAGTAGGGGACCACAGTAGGGGACTAGCAGAGTAGGGGACCCCAGTAGGGGACTAGCAGAGTAGGGGACTAGCAGAGTAGGGGACCACAGTAGGGGACTAGCAGAGTAGGGGACCCCAGTAGGGGACTAGCAGAGTAGGGGACCACAGTAGGTGACTAGCAGAGTAGGGGACCACAGTAGGGGACTAGTAGAGTAGGGGACTAGCAGAGTAGGGGACCACAGTAGGGGACTAGCAGAGTAGGGGACTAGCAGAGTAGGGGACCACAGTAGGGGGCTAGCAGAGTAGGGGACTAGCAGAGTAGGAAACTAGCAGAGTAGGGGACCACAGTAAGGGACTAGCAGAGTAGGGGACTAGTAGAGTAGGGGACCAGCAGAGTAGGGGACTAGTAGAGTAGGGGACCAGCAGAGTAGGGGACCACAGTAGAGGACTAGCAGAGTAGGAGACCACAGTAGGGGACTAGCAGAATAGGGGACTAGCAGAGTAGGGAACCACAGTAGGGGACTAGCAGAGTATGGGACCACAGTAGGGGGCTAACAGAGTAGGGGATTAGCAGAGTAGGGGACTAGCAGAGTAGGGGACCACGGTAGGGGACTAGTAGTGTAGGGGACTAGCAGAGTAGGGAACTAACAGAGTAGGGGATTAGCAGAGTAGGGGACTAGCAGAGTAGGGGACCACGGTAGGGGACTAGTAGTGTAGGGGACTAGCAGAGTAGGGAACTAGCAGAGTAGGGAACTAGCAGAGTAGGGGACCACAGTAGGGGACTAGCAGAGTAGGGGACCACAGTAGGGGACTAGCAGAGTAGGGGACTAGCAGAGTAGGGAACTAGCAGAGTAGGGAACTAGCAGAGTAGGGATCTAGCAGAGTAGGGGACCACAGTAGGGGACTAGCAGAGTAGGGGACCACAGTAGGGGACTAGCAGAGTAGGGGACCCCAGTAGGGGACTAGCAGAGTAGGGGACCCCAGTAGGGGACTAGCAGAGTAGGGGACCACAGTAGGTGACTAGCAGAGTAGGGGACCACAGTAGGGGACTAGTAGAGTAGGGGACTAGCAGAGTAGGGGACCACAGTAGGGGACTAGCAGAGTAGGTGACTAGCAGAGTAGGGGACCACAGTAGGGGCTAGCAGAGTAGGGGACTAGCAGAGTAGGAAACTAGCATAGTAGGGGACCACAGTAGGGGACTAGCAGAGTAGGGGACTAGCAGAGTAGGGGACCAGTAGAGTAGGGGACCACAGTAGGGGACTAACAGAGTAGGGGACCAGCAGAGTAGGAGACCACAGTAGGGGACTAGCAGAATAGAGGACTAGCAGAGTAGGGAACCACAGTAGGGGACTAGCAGAGTATGGGACCACAGTAGGGGACTAACAGAGTAGGGGATTAGCAGAGTAGGGGACTAACAGAGTAGGGGACTAGCAGAGTAGGGGACCACGGTAGGGGACTAGTAGTGTAGGGGACTAGCAGAGTAGGGAACTAGCAGAGTAGGGAACTAGCAGATTAGGGGACCACAGTAGGGGACTAGCAGTGTAGGGGACCACAGTAGGGGACTAGCAGAGTAGGGGACTAGCAGAGTAGGGAACTAGCAGAGTAGGGAACTAGCAGAGTAGGGAACTAGCAGAGTAGAGAACTAGCAGAGTAGGGAACTAGCAGAGTGGGGGACCACAGTAGGGGACTAGCAGAGTAGGGGACCACAGTAGGGGACTAGCAGAGTAGGGGACCCCAGTAGGGGACTAGCAGAGTAGAGGACCCCAGTAGGGGACTAGCAGAGTAGGGGACCCCAGTAGGGGACTAGCAGAGTAGGAGACCCCAGTAGGGGACTAGCAGAGTAGGGGACCCCAGTAGGGGACTAGTAGAGTAGGGGACTAGCAGAGTAGGGGACCACAGTAGGGGACTAGCAGAGTAGGGGACCCCAGTAGGGGACTAGCAGAGTAGAGGACCCCAGTAGGGGACTAGCAGAGTAGAGGACCCCAGTAGGGGACTAGCAGAGTAGGGGACCCCAGTAGGGGACTAGTAGAGTAGGGGACTAGCAGAGTAGGGGACCACAGTAGGGGACTAGCAGAGTAGGGGACCCCAGTAGGGGACTAGCAGAGTAGAGGACCCCAGTAGGGGACTAGCAGAGTAGGGGACCACAGTAGGGGACTAGCAGAGTAGGGGACCCCAGTAGGGGACTAGCAGAGTAGAGGACCCCAGTAGGGGACTAGCAGAGTAGGGGACCACAGTAGGGGACTAGCAGAGTAGGGGACTAGTAGTGTACAAGTAGAAGTCTGCTCAATTTATCCAACCTAATGAGTTGATAATAATGTGTATTATTGCTGGAATAGAAGTCTGCACACCCAGTAGATCAGGGATCAAGGTTCCACCTCTGGTATGGATATATTTGTTTTCTCAAAATGATGCTTATGTAATAACAGCCTACTTACTAAGATGTCTAACAATTATAAACAAGTTATCTAATTTGTACATTTTGAAATTATATGTTGATTCATTTAATTTGTATTAATTGTTTAAACTTTAATTGTTAACGTAAAAACATTATTCAAGATGAACCAGTGTCAATGTTCATTAGAACCGTGCGAGGGCCTATTGTGCGGGGGTAGCAGGAAAGAGACTGGGGCTCGCAGGTCGACTGGGATCAGCATCAGAGTCCTGAGGTAGGATCCCAGCCAGAACCGTGCGAGGGCCTGAGTCTTGTTGTTGACCGGGGAGGTGGCAAGAGTCAGATGTAACGCTGTGTAGCGGCTGCCCAGGAACAAGTAGAGGTCAGGCAAGCCTTCCCCCCCTTGGACCTGGGCCTCTTGACCACCTCCCTCCTCAGCCTCTCCCACTTGCCTCCCCACAGGAAGTAAAAAAGCATCCGCTCCAGGTCTAAAATACTCCTTTGAGGGGGAATAAAAACAGAACTGATTAATAAACGCACAGGTAAAATCACAGCTTTAATGATTAAAACCTTGACCTCAAAAGTCAGCTGTCGTAGTCCCCAAAAACCCAGTCTCTGTCTTACAGTCCCCAGGATCCCACTCCAGTTACCGCTCCCTCCTCCCCCCGGTCAAACTTTACCCCCAGTACCCTTATGTCCGTCAGTTTAACTGTCAGAGGTAGTCTGGTCAAGTCTGGGTCTGCCCACGGTCCGAAAAATTGGGCCTCTGTCTTGTCTCTGTTCAGCCTCGCCCCAGAGGCTCGTCCGTACCAGTCAGTCCTGTCCAGATTCCTGTCGACGGATAAAAGGTCGGTACATAAAATGTTGACGTCATCCATGTAAAAGATGCACTTGGCGGTCATCCCCCCACTCCCCGGGATACCCACCCCACTGATCCCTTGGTCCCTTCTCAAGACCTGTGCCAGTGGTTCAATACAGGTCACGAACAGAAGAGGAGATAACGGACAGCCCGGTCGGACGCCGCAGTGTACTCCCACTGCTTTTGACAGATGCCCATTTACAAGGATTTTGCTGGTGATGTCCCCGTACAGCATTCCCACCCAAACTAAAAACCTGTCCGGGAAACTACACCTGCATTGCTTGCTGTTTGGGGTTTTAGGCTGGGTTTCTGTACAGCACTTTGAGATATCAGCTGATGTACGAAGGGCTATATAAATAAATTTGATTTGATTTGAAACCCATTTTTTGCAGAACCTTAAAGAGGTACTGGTGCGAGACCCGATCAAAGGCTTTTTCAAAATCTAAATTTAGGACTACAAGCCGCATGTTTCTGTCTCTCGCATAACAGATGGCATCTCGGATCAGTATCAGGCTGTCCGTGATCTTCCTTCCGGGAACGGCACAGGTTTGATCCGGGTGGATCACCTACTCTAAAACAGAAGACATTCTGAGTGTTAAAACCTTGGTAAAAAGTGTACAATCAAAGTTTAAAAGGGTTATCGCTCCAGTTCTTCAGGTCCGTCCTGTCATTTTTCTTATATAAAAGAGTCACGATCCCCACTCTAAAACTGTCAGGTAGTCTGTCAAGATGTTCAAAGTCAGTAAAAACAGTCAGAAGTTAGGTCGGCTAAAACATTCCAAAAGGACAAATAAAACTCCAAAGGAGGCCGTCCTACCCCAGGTGATTTACCCCTCTTTAAATGTTTCAGTCCTTGGTCAATTTTGTCCTCGTCAGGTCTTTTATCAGGTTGTCTGTGTTGGGTAGGGTCTTGTCGATGTAGGTTAAAACGTCCCCCATGGTCTCTTCA
The DNA here is from genome assembly GCF_021184085.1 of Oncorhynchus gorbuscha. Classification (NCBI taxonomy): domain Eukaryota; kingdom Metazoa; phylum Chordata; class Actinopteri; order Salmoniformes; family Salmonidae; genus Oncorhynchus; species Oncorhynchus gorbuscha. The sequence continues at coordinate 88,326 of NW_025746768.1, forward strand.
CATACATCTTTTACCCCAAACAGTTCCCCATAAAAATCCTTGACTACTTATTTTATTCCCTCTATCTGTTTTTAAAACCCCATCTTTATTTTTTAAACCAGTCATTAACCTACCCTTACTAACTATTTTGTTTAAAAAGTACTTAGTGCCCTTCTCCCCCTCTTCTAATTCCCTTTCTTTACTTCTTAAAATAACCCCCTTGCTTTTCTGTTCTGCTAAAGTGCCATTTCCTTCTTTAATTTCTTGGTTAAAATCAAGGCCCTGTTGGCATAGGTTAAAATACCTTTCAGTCGCTTTTGCAGTCCCACCATGCATCTATCTTTTTTCTGCTTTTTTCTTTCCTATCTCTCTAAAGAAGGTCCTCGTCCTTCCCTTCACCATTTCCCACCACTGTGCTCGTGTGTCAAAGAAGTCATGTAGCGTCTGGCTGAACAGTCCTGGCTGATCATCTTCTAAAGGGCTCCTAAAGTGTACTGACTAACTACTCTATCATCTTCTAAAGGGTTCCTATCTCTCTAAAGAATTCCTGTAGCGTCTGCCACTGGATGAACTGCTCCGTGTACTGACTAACTACTCTATCATCTTCTAAAAGGGTTCCTATCTCTCTAAAGAATTCC